>NW_028301620.1:1858946-2168771 GCF_987345545.1 Pholcus phalangioides | reverse complement strand
CAGCAACTGATGACCGGTATATACGGTTAACAGCCCGTCGAAACAGAACAGAGAATGCTACGCAGCTGCAAAGACGGTTGCTCTTGGCAACAGGACGAAGGGTGTCCAGCCAAACAGTATGTAATCGGCTTCATGAGGGAGGGCTCTCTGCACGTAGGCCAATGGTCTGCATTCCGTTGACCCCACGCCACCGTGCGGCCCGAAGAAGATGGGCTGCTGAACATCGAGATTGGGAGCAACATGATTGGAGCCAAGTGCTGTTTACAGACGAGTCTCGATTCAGTCTGGAGTGTGACACCCGACGTGTTCTGGTATGGAGGGACAGGGGCACTCGAAATAACCCTGCATTCGTTCGTGAAAGGTCACAATACAGATGAGCTGGTTGGATGGTATGGGGTGGAATCAGCATAGGCGGACGTACGGACCTGCATATCATTCGGAATGGCACTTTGACGGCCCGAAGGTATGCAGACGAGATACTGTGACCTCATGTCATCCCTTACGCTGGAGCCATTGGAAATTCCTTTGTTTTCCAGGATGATAATGCCCGACCGCATAGAGCTAGTCTGGTGGAGAACATGCTTGAAGCTGAAACAATACAGCGTATGGAATGGCCAGCGTGCTCTCCTGACCTGAATCCAATCAAGCATGTGCACGACCAAGGCCGCCTGTTACTGTCCGAGACTTGCAGATTGCACTTCTTGAGGAGTGGAACAGTATTCCCCAAAGTCTGATCGATAACCTCATCGCATCCATGGCAAACAGGTGTGCAGCAGTCTTAGCTGTTCGAGGAGACCACACGCCCTATTAAAACTCATGCATCATGTCTAAACAGTACTTTTTTTTATCGTTTACATGTAACCAAATTGTTGCCCTAAATCATCTTTTCATGTTTTTTCCATATTTTCAAAGAATTAAAGCTTAATTCCAAATTTTTTTAGGTTTTTTTTTCTGTATTGCGCATTGATACGCGTGTACTATCCATTGTATGCCAATACGTGGCTGTCTCGCCCGGTTTTCTTCACTTTTTTGCTTGCTCCCCTAATTGTTTTGAGCAATGTATATCACTGAACCTCTTCAAATCTTGAACATATATAAAGAACAACTTGTTGCAATCATTCATATCGTGCTTTTCTTGCAGCAGAGAATCATTATGTAAATACACAGCTGAAGAGACAATGCCCCTCAGAGACATACGTAAAATGTCAAAAAATGGATTTCCCCGACCAATGATTTAATAGCCTAGAAGCTGTACAGTTTAGTTGATGCAATGATGTGCAAATATTGTGAATGATTGAAAATATGCAACTTCACTAAAATACAGTACACTAAAATAGTAGATTTAAAGAAATGCTCCTGAAAATATAAGTATGTTGTCAAACAAATTTATAAGCAAAAAAAAAGTCTCTTTTTTCAAAAAAAAATTGTTTCTATACAGTCAATACAAGCAAAAAATTAGATAAATGCATCTATAACAAACCTTTTCCTCTTGCAAGACATTATCTGTACTAGATAGATTGCTAGATGACAGGTTTAGCTCATTAATTGGATCAGTTTTCTCAGTTTCTTTTCTTGGTGAGAAGACTTTTTCAACATCTGGATCTACATAATATTACAGGAATAGAACAATGTAGTCAACAGAATTTCATATACAAGATACTCTTTCTGAAGTGGAGTCCAATTCAGAAAGGGGGGGGGGGGTGGTGGTAGGTGGTAATTTTTATTCCTTTTTTATGAGTTTTGAAGGAATTATGTGACATTAAACTAATCAAGAAACAAAAGTTGTCATAAAAAATGCTATAGTGAATCAAGTTAATTTGGTGTTACAAAATTATATATCATTAATTATTATAAGCACATTATAATATATAATTATAATATGCATAAACATACTTATGCACGGTCAGATGTCTAGAGGAGATTACAATCAGGCCAATTTATAAAAACAAAAAGTATTTATTTGACAGCATTTTTGCAATACAGCCTGAGGTACAGGAGTACAATACTAGAAAGGGAATAATGAGAAATTACTATAGGCATTGCTGAAAGTTGCAGATACAATTGTCTTACTGCATAAGTATATATTTATGCAATTTTCACCTACCAAACGTGACAAGTGATAGCATGCTTTATAGCAATTCGTAATCTAGATGCCTACAATTCAACATAACCTGCATGCATTCATAGGTATCGTATATCCATACAATATACAATCAAACCCAGCTATAGCACACATTAAAATATAATGAACCAAGCTTTTGGTCCCTTCAGATTGCTTATGCCCAAATTATTTTATACAGTTATAGTGTACTTCAAAAAGTACAACTTTTGAAGACAAATTTTGAAGAAAACCTATAACTTTTACAAATACAAATACAACGCCACAACAGGCAAATTGCCCAACGAGGTGGCTGACTTAAGAACATCATGGATCCCCGAGCCCCTACCTACTACTGCTACACCCCAAATGCACCCCCCCCCCCACGGAACTCCCAACGAACCCGTACATGCGATAATGTGCATGTACGTGTAGTGCAACCTGACGTAAAGTTTGTTTCTGTGTAATGTTTGTTATGTGTAGTGCTGCCATCTGCCACCAGTTTTTTTCCTAACTATGAGTGAAGTGTTATGATTGAATGATTTATCGTTGTAGGACTGTTGCTCTCTGTGGCGAGACTTTTTAACAGGGAGATCGGCTCGCATTTGCGCCTTGAAGTTGGGAACCACAGAAAACCAACTTCAGCCGACCACCACTGTGGGGTTCGAACCCGGATCTTCGCATCGCGAGTCCGTCACTATAACCACTCGACCACCACAGCGGCATCTTTTTAAAGGAAAGATTTCCCTGACTATTGGATGATTGGACCATCAAATAACTGAATATTTTCTAAAGCATCTATTGATACAGTATTATCCCTCCTAAAAGTTACATGTAATACAATAATATTATTTTAAAAAAATAGCACACAAAGATTTTATTTTGATTAGGACAGAAAATTTCTCTTTTATTCAAAACATTGAATGAACTTTATTCAGATAGGACAAGCTTCAAGGTTTTTTTTCTACTGTAATTTTGATTTCATATTGATTCTCGTAGCTATACTGTAGCTTTTAAATTAGAAACTCTAACATGACTTGATGGATTAAAAAAAATTGAGCCATTCATAGAATTACAAAGTATTTTTTAATTCATCAATCAAGTGTGCAAGATTAGATTGAGCAGGGTAGTAATAAGATACTTTGTCAGCCGAGGCAATTATGTATTTTGGCACACACCCCTTGAGTAATTTAGAAGCAGCAGTTGAAGTGTGAACTTGGTGCCCCCTTTAGCCTCTAATCCTGCATCCAGGGCACCAGACCCACCTGCTCCCCCCCCCCCCTTCAGTTGCAGCCCTGGGATTGAGTAGTGTGATTTTTCAGCTTGCAAAAAATGTGAAATATTCTAAAATGGAAAAATTTTAGTTGATTAGACAAAGAAAAAACTTATAAATGAAACTGACAGATATAAAATACTAAAAAAACCCTGTGAAACTTTTCTTTCTTTCAAACCCAGTGCAACTCAGTTCTATTGCCATGAGCAATTTACTACCTAGTGAGTTGTGCCAGAAATGTAAGTGTGTATAGTCATCAGATCATGGGAACACCCCTCTCTGGATAGGGTCCATTTCGGCACGGGGAAAGGATAAGAATTATCCCGGGTTGCCAGTAAAGGTTGTCTTGGCGCAAATCGGTTCTCTTTATATGCCGGTATTTTTCACGCTTCAGTGAACTCCGTTAGTCTTCACACTTGAGTGAGCTGCGCTTTTTGTGTTGCCGTTTGTTAAAAGATGAACTCGAAAATTGTTGTTATAAATTTTGTAAGTAAATTAAATTTTTTAATTTAAAAAAAATTTTAATTCTTATTAAATTTAAATTTAATATTTTGAACTAAAATATTTGATATAGAAATATTTATACAGAAAAAAATTCGAAGGGAGTAGTGATAAAATAAATTAATTGTTAATTTACTTTAAATTAACAATTTAATACAAAAGGAGTGTTATTAATTTAATAATAATAATTTATTACTACTGTAAATTATATGGCATTTTCTTAGGTTTAATTTCTATACCTGAATATTTTAGGAACATTGAACATGCCTGCTTGTCAAGTTTGCAGTTACGTCTGTAGCCACCTTAAGGGCATTTTGCCCCCAAGGACAGGGCTGAAAGGGATCCAGCCCCGGGATGATTCTAATCATTTTTTACAACTATAAATTCACTTTAGAGTGACTCGTTGAAGCTGGGCCTGAGAGTCCGGCTGCAAGATGTATGGGTGGGGCATGCCTAAGGGCATCGGAAACATGGTCCTCTCATACTGCAGCAGGGATCTTGGCTTGGATCTCCCACCGGCCGTCCATACTGAATTTACAGTGTGGAAAAAAAAGAAAATTATAAGAATTCTCCTGGGTTGGATTTTGTCAGCCCCATCCTTCTGGGGGCCATGGTCGAAAATGTTTCATACGAGCAGTGTTCGGCTTCAGCTGGATGCATGGAACTCAAGCATGGAACTCATTATTGAAAAAAAAGGCTGGAGTTTTCAATCCCTTCTGTGGAATAAAAAAAATATATTTTTCATTAAAATAATGTGCTGTAAGTGCTCAAGTAGCTGGGCCGTCTTAAGAGCATCACCGGCTTTCCCGCGCCAAGTGATTTTTCTGAAGCCCTACCACGTAAATTCTGGAAAATTTCAACCAGATCTTATTTTGGTGAATCTAATGTGACAATGCCTTAAGACGACACTGTCGAACAGTCGGTGTTTACGTAACAAAAACACTGCGATGACGATGTTATCAAGAGCACTGCCGCGGCACATTTAGTGAAATTTCTAGGAGTCCAAAATACAGCTAAAGACGCCAAACAGGAAAGCGCTGTTGCTAATGCGCTATTCTCGGTGGGCAGTTGCTTTACCTAAAAGGAAATAATAGAACTGTCCGACGTGGCATAGGCTATGTTCTTCTCGTGATCGGTGGACTATAGCTAACAGTCTGAGTGCATATCTGGTGTTTTTTCAGTGCTGCCATCTATATTTCAGAAGGGAAGAGTGATTGAATACTTGCACTGCTTTTAGGCCTGTTGCTTTCTGTGGCGAGACTTTTTTAATGGGGCAATTGGCTCACATTTGTGCCTCAAAGTTGGGAACCATAGAAAACCACCTTCAGCCAACCACCACTGTGGTGACAATGGGACTGGAACCCGGGTCTCTGCAATGCAAATCTGTCACTATGACCACATCACCACCACAGAGGCACTCTGTGAAACAAATGCAAAATCAAACATTTATGGAGAGAATAGCTTGCCAATGAGATAGATTTCACAAAGTCCAAAAACACTGATGTGCTCCATGGCTAATAATAATTAAAGTAAAAAAGCTGCTTTGGAAAATTATTTTACTGACCTTGTGAGTTAGAAAAAATTATTTTTGAGAAAACTGGAGGTATTGATATCTATAATTTGTCGTATCATTACCATCTCCTGCTCTAAATATATGGGATGGACTAGAGAGTGTTTCAAATCATGGTAAAAGATTCCATTCAATACAGAATAATGGATTAAATTTTTTATTGTATGTAAGTGGTGTATTATTTTAATCATTTTAAGGGTCAATCCATCATAACCACTTGCTTTATTTTCCTTTAAATCCCTTATAACATGCTTTAATTCCTCTTGATTTACATCAGTATAAAACATGGAATTGATTGAACTGTTCATAGCATTTTTTTTTTCATGCAATGGGTACAATAATTATTTTGTTCATTAGTATTTAAATTCCTCGTAACAAAATCATAATTGAATTTAATGACTAAACCCATTGGATCTTGAAAGTTTAAAAGTACGTTATGCCCAATATTTTTGTTTAAAATATTTTCATTTATGAAAATTGCAGGCGTTTATCTTTTCCAGTTTTCAAAAACTGTTTTTAATGTACTCCTGTTTTTTAAATGTTTTTCAAATTTGTTTCATATTCACTGCATTCCAATTTGTACGAGACTTTCTGGAGGATTCTTGTTGTATTGTTCCGGATAATTTTTCACAATACTTCAAGATTGCAAAACAAGAAGTGGTTCGACGGACAAACACAGATTGATTTACAGAACAGCAATTTACACGTACACTGGTGAAATAAATTAAGAGAATTTGCATATTTTATCGAATTTCATGAAAAGAACTGAACTGAATGTAAAACCACTGCTTCTAGACAAAAACGCAAATCTTGTACGTCAAATACATAAGCGTACACGTGTGTGTAGGCGGAGCTAGTAGAGAAACAGGCTTTATAAGCGTGCGTAAGTTAAGACGCATTTCGTTCGATAGTACACCTCAGCGAATTTCTTGGTGTTATTTTGCAGCAATCAGTTAATTTCAAATTGTAACAGTAAAAATGAGTAACCACCAACGTTTAGATGATGTAATGAGGTGGCGAATTGTGGGGAGGCTAGAAGCAGGCCAATCTCAAGTCCATATTTGTAGAGAGTTCAATTTAACGCCCAGCGTCGTGTGTAACTTATGGAAACAGTTCCAGGATACCGGATCCATCGAGAGAAAGCCTGGGCAAGGTCGTCCAAGACCCACGACGGCCAGAGAAGATCGCCATTTGTCAATTATAGTGATGAGTAACAGGAGTGCTACAGCTTTTCAGATCTCTCGTGACTTGTATGCAGCCACAGGTGTTGAAGATGTCATTAATGTACCATCATTATTATTATAACGAGTCGCGGAATGGAAACAGTATGGCATTCGAATGTCGTTTTGGTTGTTATGGCAACATGTGTCTAGGCCGGATGTTTATTATTAAAAGTGTCAGTTAGGTTCTCGTTCGTAATCGATGTGGTCGCATCACTAAACAACAGGAACCCGTGTATCAAGGGTGACTGTTTCCAAAAGACTTCATGAGAGAGGGTTGTTTGCAAGAAGACCTGCTGTTTGCGTCCCGCTCACTTCTATGGACAGGAGAATCCGTTTATCATGGTGCAGAGAGCATAGAGATCGGAGTATAAATCAATGGGCGACCGTTCTCTTCACTGATGAGTCCCAGTTCAGCCTAAGCACCGATTCTCGCCGTACGTTCATATGGAGAGAACCAGGGACCCGCTACATACCCTCCAATGTCTGTGAAATCGACCATTATGGCGGAGGAGGTTTAATGGTCTGGGCAGGCATCATGTTGGATGGCCGCACACCTCTCCATGTCTTTGAAAGAGGCACTGTGACTGGTGTGAGGTATAAGGATGAGGTCTTGGAGCCCCAGCCCTATGTTCACCTTTTCAGGGGTGCAGTTGGCCCTGAGTTCATTTTAATGGACAATAACGCGAGGCCACACAGAGCTCTTCTGCTCGACGATTTTCTAGAGAGTGAGGATATTCGCCGGATGGATTGGCCAGCCAGATCTCCAGACCTTAACCCTATAGAGAATGTCTGGGACGCTCTGGGGAGGGCAATTGCAACTCGCAACCCCCCCCCGGGAGCCATCCAGGGAATGAAAACAGCGTTGCTGAACGAGTGGGACCAATTGCCACAGGAAATTATAAACTGCCTTATTTCACGTATGAAATCACGCTGCGAGACCTGTATATCTGTAAGAAGGGACTATACCCCCTATTAACCCATTTTTTTGTTTATTCTGCAACCGCTGTTTCATACCTTCCGACTCCAACGAGTGTTACACACGATCATGCGTGTGTATTACAATTATTGAATGGTTATTTGTTTTGTATTGTATCAATGTATGTACATATCAAATTTCATTAAAATCGATACAGTAGTTCTAGAGATAATCGACCAAGTCTGCAAATTCTCTTAATTTCTTACACCAGTATATTTACAGGCTAATCAGAGAGCTAACAACTTTCTCGCAAAGTTAAATCACAACTTACATTTCATCCAGTCTCTCTCTATTCGACCCTGGAATCTTGTGAGCACTACACTATTTATAACCCTGGTAGAAACTTCGAGAAATAGAATGTTCAACAAAATTCTATTTTACAGTTTCCAAGTTGGCGGCACCACCGTATGGAGGTGTGCGAACTACTGTCTGCAGAGGCAGGACCTTCTGGAATGTTCTCACCAATTGCATCTTTCTCCAATAAACCGAAACCGGTATCAACTCTCGTTGTCAACAAAAGATTGCGATAAAGAATTGCTTTAACATATCTTCATTGATACAGATTTTCTTATCTTTTTTACTTTTGTTCAACAGTGCTGGTCCATAAATTTGAATTCAACGTTAAAATATCCATAAATCGCTTATACTTGTTTTGGACATTATCATCTTCAATAACATTCTTCAGATTCAAATTCTGAGATAAAAGTCTCAAATGTTTCATAATTTATGATTTTTATATATTTACTCTTTCCTCATTTATACCACTGCATTTTTTTTTCTGCAGAAAGTCTATATATCCTAATACAGGATAGTGGTCTATAATTTGGATCTTAAGAACAGTAAATTCATGCACAGAGTTTTGTTTGTATCTATAAAAAACATGATCATGTGTTACATCTGTCTGTCTAATAATTTTTTCATGAACAGTCAAATCCTGTTTTAACGAATACCATTATAGTGAAAATCCTGTTTTAACGAATACCGTTATAGCGAAAATCTCGTTTTAATGAACCCTTTTCTAATCTCCCAGATACGTTTACATAGGAACAATGCAAGAACCTGGAATTCCTTTATAACAAAATTTTGTTATAACGAAGTGATTACTCCAGTCTCTTGGAGTTTGTTAAAACAGGTTTTGACTGTATAGATATATATCAAGATATTGTGATGTTATGTTATATCTATTGTACACACAAATCAATGTTAATATCACAAAGAATTAATAAGTTTGTCTTTACTTTTTTTTAAATATAATGCAAGTTATTTTTTAAATTGGGTGCTAGTATATGAATGAGATTGATACAAGAGTAAAACATCAAAGTTATATTCTGGGAAATTTATATGTATGTGTAAGGAACCCCTTTTTAGCAAATATTGGGTCCCAAAACTAAGTGGGGGGGGGGGGTTTATACATGGATAGAGAAAAAAAAAAAAAGACATATATCTTTTCAACTTTTTTCAAATTTTAAGCCTGAAAAATCACAGGGTTCCTTATATATATATATATATATACATTAAAATACAGTATATTTTAATAACCTTATGTATTTTTGTTTATGTGTGTTAAATTTCTTGCCTATGCAGAAGTTCTTAAATCGATTTCTATTTATATCCTCATAATTATATTTTCATGTGCAAAAAATAATAACACCCTCTTAAATGATTTTTTTAAACACTGAAATTGAAAATTTCTATACTATTATTTTGACATCTGAAGCAGGCTGCATAGAACCTCTAAGTGGTCTGCACCTGGCCTACATGCCATTGTTTGCTCATCACTAGCACAGGATAGTGATTTGATCAGATATGACAAACCAAAATATTATACCCAAACTTTCCAGGTCGCTGGGAGCACGTGATAATATATTAAAATTTTAGTTACTTAATTGATGGCCTTTATGCTAGATGTGATTATGCTAGTACTTTTTTTTCTTTTTACTATCTGAAATATTATAGATATGTTTCATTAGAATGTAGGTAGCTGATTAAATATTCTGTCTCTTGAAGTTTGTTACAGTGGAGTTTGACTATATACACAAAGTGTTAAGTGAAACTGCAATTGAGTGATATTTAGAAACATTAGGAAGCTTCCCAACCCCATTTTTTTCTTATAATAAGAATAAAAGCTAAAACAAAACATAAATAATAAAAAAGGCACTACACACATTTTGCAAAATTTGGTGCATCGACACTGTTCAGGTTCATGTTTTAGCAATATTATTTCATCTCTTTTTTTTTTACAGCACCATAGTAAGATTGTGAATGACTTTTACCTCATAATCTTCCCTTGTGGTGATGGACTAGTAATGTTTGGAAGGGAAATTTTTTGTGCGAATTAGTGCACTGGTGGAATTAAAGATGCAAGAACACTTTTGTTGAATACTCAGATAACATGGAAACAGTTGTGTATAAAACAGAAAAATGAATCAAAAAAATTATTCCATAATTTATAAACAAAATACAGTGAAACTCCTACATAGTGATACCCTATATAGCAGTTTTTTCCAGGGCTTCACAAAGCCCAGACACTAGGTCACTATGGCTACTCAAAAATCATTATTGGCAACTAGAATGTTCTATATGATCTTACTAAATTAAAGTTTGAGGACAGCAAAAAATTTTCTGATTTCAAAATTGTTGCTTTCAACATCAGAAGGGGTCATTAAGTCCCATTGAAGTCTAATAAAACATTTTTTCTTGGATAAAAACTATGCTTGGCCCCAAAGGAATTTGGCTGATGCCTAATTTTTTTTTTATTTGTCAAGATCTGGCATATGCTGTATACCTTTCTCTAGTCCTTTGAGTATCATTACAAAGGAGCTTTGCTGAGAAGTTGTAATATATTGAGACAAAAACTATAAAATACTACCACATATGGCCTTCTCTTCAATAGGCAGTGAAGTTTTTTCACTTTCAACCTACACGAAAGGCAAAAATAAAAATGTTTCAAAAAACGAAATATTAACAATATAGCAAAAAAGTACAGATTATATGAAAAGTTTTTACTTTCAATAAGAAAGTTAGAAGAAAAACTAATAAAATATAACAAAACTAGATAAAACTTATTGGGTTTTCTGAGTACTTTATATAACAAAAGGTGGTGTTACTAAAATTTTCTTACTTATACATATTTCAAATGAAAAACTGTATGGTTTGAAAATATATATACAGTGAAACCTCAATATAACAATACTCTGGAAACCAAGAAAAAATTGCTGTAGAGGGATTATCGCTATATCAAGAGAGGCAGCAGTTTAACATTAGAGTAGACATTTCCACAAGCAAAGCTGAGAAAAATATCATTGTAGAAGGATTTTTATTATATTGAGTATTGTTTGCAAGGTTTCACTATATATATATATTGTTTGAGTGTGATAAAAACAATATTAATTTTCCAAGCAATGTTAAAAAAAAAGTGGTATATTTATAAAGTTCCAAAGAGTTTCGAGTGAGTATGGATTTTTGAGTCCCCCTCCCCCATAATTTCAATAGACACAGCATGACGTCCTAAACCTAGCTTTTGTCTCTGTATTTAATGCACAGTGATAGTATGCTTCACATTCTAAAGATGACAGCTTGTATGGAAACCACACATATGCATGAACATCCATGCCATAGTGATCTCAAATGGCTAAATGCCAAGAGTTGATTGTTTTCTTCTTTTTTTGAACACATGTATCTAAAGGCATATCAGAAATTTAACACATTCAACCAAAGTCCAGCGGAACCAACATTCCCATACTAAAACAATTCATCACTGAATAAATATCGATGACATAGCGGCCAACTTTGAATGACGAGAATTCAGGAGGTTTTTGCGAGTATAGAAATTTCACACTAAAGTAAATATAAAAAAGATATTTAAAAAACAATAAAGGGATTTTTCATTAATAAAAGTTAAATTATAGGGATTTTTCCCTTTGCAGAAACATGACATTGCGCAAACCATCACAGATTAGCGCCAAGTATTCAATCATGGCCAACCAGTAGGTTAAATTAACTGTCATTACAACTCTCAAATCAAATCTTGCAAACAAAAAAAGAAATACGCCATCCGGCCCGAAACGGGACGTATACAGACTTAACGGAAATATATTCAAAGCAGGCACAAATCATTTAGCTAATTTTGGAGGTGGAAAGACCGTATTAACGCTGGCTGTTTGGCGAATTTTGTCCATCTCCCTCCCCTCCAGAAAATTGAATATTTTCTGTGATTTGATGAAATGGCGACAATTTACATTACACTTGTGATATAATTTTGGGCATCAAAAAACCAATGGTCTTTTTTCAGGATAAATTCTTTAGGAATTTTTTCCTCCCAAAATTAGGGACTTTTTACAATCACGGTTAAAATTTGGGAGATATAAGAATTTTTTGGGAGTCCGGGAGACAGAATAAAAATTTGGAGCCTCCCGGAAAATCCGGGAGACTTGGCAGCTATGCAATGAAAACACCACAAATGTTGCCAGATGTGCCGAAAAAACCTGGTCTGAATTGGCCCTGTGAGAATAGTACGAATGAAAGAAAAAGGAAGTTACCATTTCTAATGTTTGCTAGAAGCCCTGATATATTAATGTAAAACACATTTTACATGTTTTCCTCCTTTGTTTTTACCTCACAATTAAAGTTATCTAGCGTGACTTCCACAATGTTTTACTAAATACCACTTTAACTATCCCACATTGTTGCAAAAGTCTCTTGCCATATGCAATAGTTCAAACAATTACACGTCAGTGTAATAATAGTTCACAAGCCTTCGAATTAGCGGTAAATTTCAAAAGCGGCAGTGGTAATCTGAAACTGATTAGTCTGTATATGGTAGCCCTTGTATCAACATCAAGATGTTTTTCATGGATAATTAGTACAGTCACAACAAATATTTGTGATGAAAATTTTTTTCTTGAAATCAGGAACAGTGAAATTACCATTGCAGAAAGTATGTAAGTGCTCGGATCAGGCAATAGAAAAACTTTCAACATATAAGAGGAAAGGTTCTTTGGAACTTACTAAATGTTTTGTATGAATCAAAATATCTGTCTAAATTCAAGTAGAATCATAAATTGGTTTTTGAAGCACCATTTTATCAGGAAAATGAATATTCCAGTTTTAATATTACAGTGATACCTTGGCTAACGAAGATGATTCGTTCTGGAATAAGGGGCTGTTCAAGTATTACGTAAGCAAATTTTAGCCATTTTTGACTCCCCCCCCCCCCCCGTCAGAAAAAGTAAGCAAATCTCTGACCCCACTGTTGTCAGCAAAATTTTGTGAGCCTGCCCCTACCTCCTAACACATATTGGTGAGAATCAGAAACGTACTCAGGAGGGGGGGGGGGGGGGGCTCGTGTGCCTTCCCCCCAAATGAAAAAAATATATTTTTAATGCAAAAAATATTTCATATAAAGGTACTTTCTTACAAAATCTTAATTTTTTAACGTAATTATAGTCGATTTCTGCTAATTTCAGTGTTATTTGAAAATAACTCAAAATTTATCTTTAAGAAATTCATGGCGACCCACTCTTTAAGCCATATATGGTATACCCTTGACCCGCGTACCAAATGTGGCCCTGAAGGTTATGTGATGTGACTTGCCCCCTCAAACCCAATTTCGTAAAAATGAACTAAGCGGCACATTTACAAATCGCTTAAATGACCCGTGGCACAATTGCAGAGCATTTAAGTGGCCAGAGGCACATTTTCAGATCACTGAAGTAGGCCCATGGCGCATTCAAAGATCACTTAAGTAACCCACGGCACAGTTCCAGAACACTTAAATGATCCGTGGCACATTTAGTGACATGTGGCAAAATTTTAGAGCACTTAAGTGGAGCCCTGGTGCGGTTCTACATCACTCAAGTTACCCATGAAACATTCCCAGACAGATAACTTAAGTGATCCCCGGCATAATTACGGGTCACTTGAGTGATGCGTTGCACACTTCCAGAGCACTTAAGCGGCCTGGAAACATTTCTAGAGCACTTGAAGGATCTGTGAAACATTTAGAGATCACTAAAGTGGCTCTGTAGGTGACTTATCAATAGGGAGAATGTTAGTTCAAGTGCCCAATAACTATCGAAAGGTTTTTTTCCCGTTTTTGGTGCACTGAATGAGTTGCCATTAAGAATATTTCATAAAGGGTGGTTGATGACGTAAGCCTCATCCAAATCCCCCTCCCCCTTGTCATCAAAAGTCAGCAAATCAGACCCCCCCCCCCCATCGATACTGACGTAAACTTGAATGACCCCTAACGTTCATCAGCCAAAACATAATTTCCGATAGGTTTCTATGGAAAATTGTTTGATTCGTTCCAGCTTCTGCCTAAAATTTGAAAATAAATCTTTTAACACAAGGAGCAAAAATTTACCAAAAGTTAAAATGAACGGCTTCAAAATCAGATAAATGAAAATTTACAGGAAGATGAAAGTACTGAAGATCTTTTTATTTTACACCAAAAGTACGCACACACACAACTAACACCAGCAGTTCACCATTCAGTTTCATGCTACAAGTCTTGCAATGAAAGAATGCTTGCTCTGAAAATACAGGTTTGTGTTTTTTCCTTTTCAATGCATCTTTTATTAGCTGTATCCTTTATTTTATATGAAATGATTCAAAGAATTTCAGAAAAAGAAGTAGCCAGAATCTGAAAAAAGATTAGATGGTGGATATGAGCTAATCAGGCTTTAGTGACAGTAATTCTGATGATGATTGGTGTGAAAATGCAGCTTTTTTATGATAGTGCATGTATTCATATCATAGAAAATTATCGTTAGCTGAATCCTTATGTTAGTCGAGGCAGAAAAAACACAAAAAATCGTTGTTAGACAAAAAATTTGTAAGCTGAGGCAGTCATTAGCCAAGGTATCACTGTACTTACAGAATCAATTTTTTTCCCAACACTTGTTACAATTCTACATCTACAGCCATCATTTACTCTCAACTATTAATGCATCATAGAATTTAAGATTTATTTTTCCACTGTAGATGTTCTTTGCCTTTTTCAGTAGCTCAATATGTTTCTTGTCTACATGTATCTTGTCTTCAGTTAGTGAACCCTTGTAATTCATTCCCCCTTCCACATTATTGAAGTAGGATTCCATTTTCAGTTTTATGCTTTATTTATTCTTGAAATTCACCCTAACTTCTTGTACAAAAAGGGATAGGTATGCACAATGCAATAAAATATAATCAGTAAATTTTTAATTTATGCAAAAAATTCCAATTAATATAATTTTTTAAATTAGGTTGCTGTGCTTAGATTTAAACAGATATTCGGTCGAATAGGCCTGTATCGTCCCATCTATAATAACAAGGGTTGTCAAAGTTTTGAATACGATGGTAGATACCATGGTTTTCATTCTACTATTCAAAACTTTTGAAAAATGTTCAAAACCTCAATTTCATAAACATATATGAAAAATAAAATGTAAACTAAAAATATATTCATAGTGATTCAAAAAAGATGGGCCAAACTTTATGAAGTGGTAGTATAAACAAAACCAAACATTTATCATCATAGCTTACCGGTCGGAAATGAAATGTAAAGGCGTTACAGGGTGACTAGTCGTTGGAAAGTGGCCACTCTGCAAACTCGAAAGCGTCATTCTGGGTGTGATTTTATGGTAAAAGAAGACTACCACATATGCCTATGACACTCCCCTTTGATCTGAAGAGTAACTCTTCACCAGAATTTTGGCTGCTATTGGAGAAGTGCATAACATGCCTGGTCTGTTAGAAAGAAATAGCTAATCCCTCTAACTGCCACTGAGACATACATTAAAGTTGACTCACTCTTTTGAGCCATTTTTATAATTATCTTTTATTAAATGAGATTTTTTAAACTTATAAGCCATTTTTATGTTTTCATCTCACCTCATCAATTTCAACATTGAATGCCCTATGGATCTTTCACGTTTCTTTTGTGACCTGGTAAACAAAGACGATAAGTGTTTGGATTGGTGTGTATTACCACATTGTAAAGTTTTGCCCATACTTTTTGAATCACCCTCCTATTGAACCAAATATACAAAAAAAAAAAGTGAAATTGAAAACAATGTTTTCAATTTCACATGTATTACATATTTTAGGTAAACAGTTATATGATTGGTATTGATTTATTAGAGATTTTAAGCTTAAAACCGTCAAATTGAGACTCAGACATGCCAACATTGGCTTAAAGCTTGTCAGTAGTGATGAATGTTTAGCTTTGCCATGGGACGGGAAGGGGTACCCCCAGGACAACATAATCATGGTACAGTAAAACCTGTCTTCCATGGAATCGCAAGGGACCAAGATTTTTTCCGTTGAACACAGGTTTCCGCTTAATAAAGGTTCAATTGATATAATGTGCAAAATAATGTAATGATATCTCGTGTGTGATTGACTTAAAATAAAACTACATTGAAGATAAAGTAAATAATTTATATGATTTAATAATAAATACAATTAATAATAAATACAATTAATAATGAATAAATACAATTAATAATGAATAAATACAATTAATAATGAATAAATACAATTAATAATGAATAAATACAATTAATAATGAATAAATACAATTAATAATGAATAAATACAATTAATAATGAATAAATACAATTAATAATGAATAAATACAATTAATAATGAATAAATAATTAGTCTGTAATGACTAAATACTGTATTTACGTTTTGACAGCATCTGTATAAAATTCGAACATACACTGTTTTTCTTCTAAAATAACAGCATTTACGTTTCTTTTATAACTTCCGGAAAAATGTTCAATTAGGGTGTCAGTAACTGTCATCTCAGGTTCAGTTTGTACATTACTGTCTATGTTTATGTAATCCTCAGCATCAGGCCATAACCCGCAATTTTGTGAGGGAAAGAGCAGCATGATTTTGCCACCCTTAACACTGCAAAATTTCCTGATTTTATAACGGTGCTTTTGTTTCCACCTAAAATTTGAAACCTCTTCAATTTTACCGCCAGGGATGTGTCCTCCCCCCTGCCGGTCTGTAATTAATTCTGATCCTGATCAGCCTTGCGATCAAGGAATGCACACAGCTTACATACAATTTTGCAAGTCTTGAATATCATTTGGAAATCCAACCCTTAAACTAATTTCTAACGTGGAAAAGCCTGCTTTTAAGAAAAATTTTGTTAAAATTTCAGAATGCAACTGCTTATCAAAACCACAGTGTCAAGTACAGAAAAGATTTTTGCTAATCCATAGATTGCGTAAAAAATTTCGGTGGAGCACTTTTAACATTTTTTGTCTATTTTGATCACTGAACACTCAGTGTTTGTATGAAATTTTCTGTTAAAGAGCACAATTTCCCTTTTTGTTTTCACTTTAGACTGGTTTTGTATAATCCAAGTTTTTTAATGTGTATTTTGGCATTGAAATCCCGGGACCATGATTTTTTCCATTGAAGACAGGTTTCCACTTAATACAGGTTTTGTTAAAGACAGGTTTTACTGTACAAAAAAAAAATAATCACTCAAAAAATTGAATTTTTTAAAAAAAATTTTAATTGAAAGTTCATTAAATACAGCATCTCATTGGCATTGGAATCTAGAAAGCTCAGGTCACATGAGCCCTCCCCTCTCAAAGCAACTTTACGAGGTTACAGAGTCCCTTAATAATTCATGAATATTCAATGCAATCCCAACCTGCATACGTCCGTCCTTGTGGGCCATATATATGAACGTCTAACAATCCTAGACTTACCTCCCCATCTCCGTTTTCTTCTTATCAGAGCTCTTACCGCATCTATGATGAAACATTCTTTCTGACACAGGTTCCGTGAGCTTGACCATGCACTATGCAAATAAAGCAGGGGTTCATATCTGCCACCAAAAACCTGTCCAGTCCACCACCTTGAACGACTTAAGAACCTGTGTCTAGCCCACAGTATAGGGGGTGGTTTTGATGGAAAACAGGTTGTTGCACGTTTGAGCATAGAGTAGAGTGGTGGGTTTAGGTGCGCCTTTACAGATTGACTTCCGTACACTGACAAAAGAGTTTGTTTTCTCTCAAACTCTCTCACATGCATATACAAATTCCTCGTTGTGGTAAAGATCGATGGAATTTAAAAAAAAAAGATAAAAATAAGTAAAACGCAAGAAACTCAAAGGCCCGATTTTTTAAAACCTGTTTCCGTAGTATTAAGAGTGTCTCCTGTAGCTCTGTAGTTTAGATACTACGTAGCCATTTGTAGATACTACGGACAATCCATAGCAGTTGACAAATCTCGACACCTTAAAATAGTTTTGCACAATTAGACAGTTCTTAATCTGCTAGTGATTGGCCTACATGGTAGTGTTCATGAATGAATAAAATGATACTTCATCAAGAAATCTGACATTTTATGTGCAATATAGTATTTACACACAGCTGGCAAAAGAAAAAATTATTTTAAATATGAAAAGCTGTTGCCACAATTGATAAACACCAGAACAAGTAGTAGTTCTTACTTGATTTTTGTTTCCCGAACTGTTGTTTTCTTCAGCAGAATTGAGACCGGAATCCTTCATAGAAGGAAAATTCTCATTTGATACATGTTCAGGTTCATGATTACTATTAATTGTTTTGTTTGATGGAGGCTGACTTGGCTCTATTTCATCATCGTCACTATCAACTGTCTCAGAAACAGTTTTATTTTGTACTTCTTGCACATCAGCATCTTGTTCACCTGTATTAGATTGATCTGAATATCTGTAAAAATCCATACATTACTTCATTAATATTTAGCCCATGTATTTGATATTATTCATCTTACTAGTTTAATTAAATTAGAAGGAAAATTAAATAAATCTAACTACATTAATAATTTCAGATATTTATTTTCAAAACAGTAAGCCCTCGATGGGACAGATCTCAATTCAACGGAATTTAGATTTAATAGACAAAATTTTACAGCCATTTTTTAAAAAATAAAATCCAAAAAAATAGATGTTACATTGAGCTTATTAGAACTGATACTTGCTATGTTTTTGAAACGTTAAGGGCTCTAACATAGCTGCCATCCAGACAGTAATACAATGAATCCATATAAGAAGAAATTTTTCAAAGTTGCCATGATTGTAATGATTCAGAAGACATGGGAAGAGTTGGGCCTATGCAAAATTGATATGGGTATAGCTTCGAGTCCACCATAATCGATTTTGCTGCAGCCTTGATGGAAATGAAAGCCATGATTTTTCCTAGTAAAAAATTAACTCAGCAATGATCAAAAATCTGCATGACACAGAAGCTGAAAAGGAATTTCTTAACTTGAATTCTTCTTTTATTTGATTCCTTTGTAGACAGAAAGTGTAAAAAATAAACAAAATTCCCAATTTCCAACTCGGGGGGGGGGGAAGAGCACTCATACTTAAAAAATTAGAAAGAGTAGGATGCCCTCCCGCAGACAACATAATCATAACATAATAATAATAAAAAACAAACCCCTGAAAAAAAAATTTTTTGGAAAAAATTTTTAGAATTTTTCATTTCTTCCTATAGACCTATTTCAGTATCCTGTAAGATTAACTGAGCCAAAGCAAAATGACTTGGTTACAAAAACGATTTTTGGCCAAAATAGGGTATTTAACACAACCACAAATAATTCTGTTCTTTCCTCATAATATATATTACATTCTTTTTTTGGAGTCTTTCACAGTTCTGTCTGTCAACTCTCTTCGACAACGCACACAGCAAATTATGAAGGCATATAAGTTTTTTAAGGATGACGCTCTTCGAGACCACTTCCAAAAGCACTGCAAAATGTGTAAATTACCAGGTCCAATATAAATAAGTCAAGGTGGATCAGATGGTTTTACTGCATTGTATTGTCCATCCCTTTTTTTTTAAAAGGATTTGTTTAAATTTTAGCACTCAATGCCAGTGTAATGGTTTTTGACAAATGAAGTGCTTTCATTTCTAGCTCTTTGCTCAGCATTTTAAATATTGTTTATACCTCTGCATGCCCTAAAAATACAGAAGCCAATTTAATGTCATTGGGTATCATCACAAAACCTAGAATAGGCCTATGTATCGAACTGCTTTGTAATGCAAACTGTTGTTTCACCTATACGCAAAATGCATACCATAATTTTCAATGATGAATGCTAGTTACCATGAAGTAGCAAATAAAAAATTACTTTTTTTTCAATCAGACAGAGGTTTTTAATCACTACTCTACTTGTTGAACCCTCAAACTAAGCAAATGAAAAATTAATAAACCACCAAATGGTCCACATACACCCCCCTCCCCTAAATAAATTTAAAAACCATACAAAAATGCACAAAATTTTTTTTTTTCCCCTGCTAATAGCAATGAAAGCAACGATATTACTTAACGAAACTTCATCCAAAATAAACAAAAGAAGTGACAATACAAAGGGATTTATGAGCATAAAAATTGTGCAAGTTTCCCCCCCCCCCCCTTTGTTTACGTTAACTTACAGAATAGTGCTTCCAATAATTGAAAGAAATTAGGATTTAATGAACACCCCTTTGCCCCTATCAGTTGAGGTTGTTATCAAGAGTTCACTGTGCAATTCAAAGATATATATAATTTAATTTGGGGGTTATAGAATAAGATATAATCAGCAATACTCCAAAATTCACAAAAGGTAGGTTGAACACACAAAATTTAATTTTCTCCAAATGTTAGTATAATCCAGTTCTTGAGAATTGAAAGATTATGATGATACAATGCGTAAAAAACTGCAGCATTTCCACAAAATTCTTTCTCAGGTCAATTTTCTTTACGCAGCTTATACAAACACAACGCCACAACAGACAAAATGCAACGAGGTGGCTGAGAAAAAGATGCCCATAACAAATATGGATGCCATATATTTCAAAAATATAGCAACCCAATTACAAATGCAATTAACAAAATATATACATGCGTCAATATATACAAATGATAAAATACTATACAATGGCCATAAAGAATACTTATGGTTGTCTTATACTAAGTATGGATACGATAGCTTCTCGATTTACCCCAACATGTTTATCGTATTTCTTTTTAAAAGTGTCAATAGTGTTACAATTTAATACCTCCGGGGGTAAGCTATTCCATTTACTATCAACTCTATTAGAGAAAAATTTCCTGCGACACCATAACCTTGCATTGTCCCTCACCAATCGATACTGGTGTCCCCTTGTAGAAGCAGTCGATTGGATAATTCTGACAAAGAATAGTGTTCTAATATATCTCTAAGTTCAGCCAAATCATCGGCATCTGATAAAAATCGTTTATGAGACATCGCGAAACACAACAAACATGGCTACCTTACCTAGGAACACATGTGTTTCAACTATATGTACTTACAACTAAACTTATACAAATAAAAATACAACGGCACAACAGGCAAAATGCCCAACAAGGTGGCTGAGAAAAAGATGGCTATAAAAATATGGATGTCATATATTTCAAAAATACAGCTACCCAATTAAAAATGTAATTAATAGAAATTATAAACAATATATACACGTGATAAAATATCATACAATGCCCATAAAGAATACTAATGGTTGTCTTATTCTAAGTATGGATAGCTTCTCCATTTACCCCAACATGTTTATCGTATTTCTTTTTAAACGTGTCAATTGTGTTACAATTTACTACCTCCGGGGGTAAGCTATTCCATTTATTAACAACCCTATTAGAGAAAAATTCCCTGCGACACCATAGCCTTGCATTGTCCCTCACCAATCGATACAGGTGTCCCCTTGTAAAAGCAGTCGATTGGCGGTGTACTAAAAGTTCATGGTCCATCCTATCCATCCCATTGAAAATTTTGAACACTTCAATCATATCTCCTCGACACCTGCGTTCATCCAATGTAAACATATTCAAAAAATAAAGTCTCTCTTCATAACTCAAGCCCAGTGTGCCAATAAGGACACGCGTAGCTCTTCTCTGCACCCCTTCAACCAAGTCTATGTCCCTCTGTAGGTATGGTCTCCAAAACCTTACAGCATACTCTAGTCCAGGACGAACTAAGCCTCGAAAAAGCAGAAGAATGACTTTAGGAGAACGCCAAGAAACCTTTTTGAAGATGAGACCAAGCATTCTATTCGCTTTTTTGACCACCGCTGAACAAAGTTCCGAAAACCTAAGCCGCTCGTCAATGAGAATTCCCAAATCGGTAACCCTAGTTGCATCCGGGATAGTGACACCATTCAACTCATAAGAGAACCATGGGTTGTTCAAACCAAAATGAGCAACCATGCACTTATCAACGCTAAATGTCATGCTCCATTCATTTGCCCATGCTGCAATCCTGTTTAAGTTGGTCTGGAGCAACTCCCTATCGCTTTGATTCCCAATTACCCCCATTAGCTTCACGTCATCTGCAAATTTGCTAGCAATCCCATCGATAAAAAGTGAAAAAAGTATGGAGCCATATAAAATAAAAATGTTTTCTCCAGTTACTTTCAGTATGCTTAATTAGGAAGCTATTTTACAAAAACCATAATAAAAATTAGGTGAACATAATGTATTTAATGAAGCACAAATAATGCAGATTATATAATGATGATTTATGATACACAGGGTGATTATAACTAAGGTTCTGATTTCAAAACACTGTAAAAAAAGAACGATTGGCAGAATGACTTGAAAATTAACATAAATATTCCTGAAGAAATGGAATTTTATTAAGTAAAGGGGAAAAAATATTAAAAAATGTAAAATTAATGACATAATCCAATGTATGGGAAATTTGCTTGCAGAATGGAAATAATAGCCAGTCATGGGAAAATGATAACTTAATTATTGCATTACAGATTTCATAATTCACGAAAACATCACAAAAAAGTAAAGTAATTAAACAAATAACTATAACTTAGTCAAGAAATGTTAAATATGTTGTCCACCGCGTATTCTGGCTATGAGGTGAAAGCACAAAAATTCTTGTTCAACAACAGATCATAGTCTGCCATGGTCATGATGTGGATGCCCTTGCAATTCACCTTTATTAAACCAAACGCGTCCTCACGTTAATATTACTGAGGAACTTCAAACATATAGGGGATGCGCTAAAGCTTGCAATTCACCAAAGTTTGCAATCCGACCACTGTTCCTAACATTTTGAGGTACTCCCCCCCCCCCCCCAGCCAGAAGTTGTAAGGGTTAAGGTCAAGTGAACTGACGGCCAGCCAAGTGTCGTGCCATCCTGTTTTTGTCAAAATGGGTCTTCAGCAACTGCTTTGCTGGTATTGCAATGTGCATCTTGATAGAAGTTGGTCTATCTACATACTGCTGCTGTAGAAGTACCGAAATGATGTGGTTGCCCAAAATAGATTATACTGCTGGCCAAGTACAGCATCATCTACTTGCACATTTTGCACTTTTTCCCTTGTGCGAAAGAAATTTCCATTGCTTCAGGATATCCATGCAAATTTTCAAGTCATTCTGACCAGTACTTATTTTATAGTTTTGGGATCAAAACTTTAATTATAATCACCCTATAGCTGATTATTTTTCATAAATCTGTTACTACTATACAGAACCTTGATTAACTGGGCTTAACAACATGAAAGTATAAAAAAAAACTGTTGAATATTAAGGCTGGGTGATATACAGTGTGAGATGTGCTACTTCTTATGGGAAAGAAAATTAAAATGTCTGAGGTAATATAACCACTAGTACACTAGTCTTTGTCCTTTAGGGACAGCTGGTGTCTTTATTGGATTATAGGACCACCTGCCCCTAGCATGATGGTGTCACTACTGTTGCTACTTTTTTGTGAAAAGAAAAAGAAACCTTGTGAGATAATACACCACTACAATTCATGAATTTGCTAAAGATAGAGCATCAGAATGTAGCCAAAGGTTAGAAAATATGGTAAGAATGAGAAATTTTGGCTTCTGTATATAACTTTAAATAACTAAGATGCATCATATGAAAAAATATATATATATTCAGGCCACTTTTATAAGACTTTTTGAAAAAAACCACTTATACCATCTTATGCCATTTAAAGATAGGCCTATACCATCAAAATATACCCCAAGAATATAAAATGTGGTAAAAATGAAAAATTTTGGCTAATAATGAACCATTATATTTTTCAAGGAAAAAATAATATTTAGGCCACTTTTATTTGATTTTTTGAAAAAAACGAAACTGGTTTTTTTAAAAAAAACCACTTGGTTTAAACCAAACAACCCTGTCCCTCACCAATTGATACTGGTGTTTCCTTGTAAAAGCAGTCAATTGGCGGTGTACTAAAAGTTTGCGGTCCATCTTATCTATCCTGTTAAAAATTTTTAACACTTCAATCATATTTCCCTGACACCTGCGTTCATCCAATGTAAATATATTTAAAAAATGAAGTCTCTCTTCATAACTCAAGCAGTGTGCCAATAACGACATGCGTAGCTCTTCTCTGCACCACTTCAATCAAGTCTATGTCCCTCTGTAGGTATGGTCTCCAAAACCTTATAGTATACTCCAGTCCAGGACGAACTAAGTCTCGAAAAAGCGGAAGAATGACTTTAGGAGAACGCCAACAAACCTTTTTGAAAATGAGACCAAGCATTCTATTTGCTTTTTTGACAACCACTGAACAATGTTCAGAAAACCTAAGCCGCTCGTCAATGAGAATTCCCAAATGTGTGACCCTAGTTGCATCCGGGACAGTGACACCATTCAACTCATAAGAGAACCGTGGGTTGTTCGAACCAAAATGAGCGACCATGCACTTATCAACGCTAAACGTCATGCTCCATTCATTTGCCCATGCTGCAATCCTGTTTAAGTTGGTCTGGAGCAACTCCCTATCGCTTTGATTCCCAATTACCCCCATCAGCTTCATGTCATCTGCAAATTTTCTAGCAATCCCATCGATACCCTGATCGAGTTTATCACCAAAAGGTGAAAAAAGTAGGGGCCAAGGACACTTCCTTGAGAAACTGCACTTGTGACGCCTGTCCAACCACAGAATTCCTTGTTCACCATAACTCGTTGCGACCTATCTCTTAACCACGATTCTATCCAATACAGCAAGTTGCCCCCAATCCCAATCTCGTGTAAACGCTTCAAGAGTTTACCATGTTGGACCCGATCGAATGCCTTCTGGAAATCAAGGTAAACAACATCAACATTTTTGCTATTACCCAAAGCCTTCGTCACATGATCATAGAAGCAAAGGAGATTAGTTACACATGACTTCCCCTTTCTGAACCCATGTTGATTATCCGACAATACATTATTCTTGTCTATCCACTTTACAAACTGCCTTTTGATGATAATTTCCAAAATTTTCAAGATGGAGCTCGTCAAACTCACTGAATGATAATTGGACACCGCTTCTTTACTACCCTTATTAAATATCGGAACAATATTTGCCAGTTTTCCATCCCTTGGGACGATACCCTCAGCAACACTACTCCTGCATATCTGTGCGACTGGCCCCAACAATTCATTAGCACATTCCCTGAGGACCCTGGAATCAGGGTTGGGTTTTTGACTGGTACTGTCAAAAACCGTCAAAAACTTAAATGAATGCTTTTTGATAATGTTTTGAACACAGTAGGTATATAACATGATGAAAAACTTACTTGTTTTGTATATTACAATGTTTTATTTTTAAACATTAATTTATTACAATAATTAAAACCAAATATTAATTATAATTTGCAATTTTGAGTTTTTCAACATAACAGTCTAGAACATATAAAATATAATTTTGTGGTTTATTTTATCTAAGTTACTGATTACCTGTGTTCAATTTGCTAAGTAAATAGAGCTGCTTATTCAAAATATGTATTATAAGCGCATCACAGGGGTTTAGATTTCAGAAACTATAAATCGGTATTAAAACAGTAAAAAACTTATTGTCAATGTTGTCAAATAGTTTTTTTAACCTGATATATATGCTAATTAAAAAACACCCTTACTTTTAAGGCAGATTAAAGGGTTTTATATTCGGAATTATAATTACTGAGAATCTATTTTTATATTTTAAATTTCCTGACCTGCCCAAAATTTTATTCCATGTAAAAATTCTCCCACAGAATCTGTTAATACACTAATTAAACTCATTTATTTTCAACTAAAAATTTCTTTGAGCTCAAGGTGTATAAATTCACAGAGTTTTAAAGAGTATTTTCGACCAAAGCAGAGCCGACAGGACTTGATACCCAAAGCATTTGTTTTGCACATTCAAAATTAAATACAGATTAAATTAAAAAACCATAGCATTATAAATGCTAGTAAATATACCATATCATAGCGCAGAAGCAAGAATGACTAAGGATAAGTTGCAGGAGTTTAAGCGTCATGTACAAGCTAGCATTGCCAAATTGAATGACATTTTAGTTCTACAATTTAGTATTTTGATCACTAGATATATTTCAATGTTATGCACAATAAGAGTATCTCAGTGATTTATCTAGATAATTTAATAATAACAGAAATCAACATTGCATTATATGATGTAATAAACTTTTTTAAACACTTATCTGTTGTAAAAAGAGTACACCACATCATTATATCATAGGCAGTACATTATATCATAGCACATACACTGGTGTAAGAAATTAAGAGAATTTGCAAACTTGGTAGATTATCTCTAGAACTACTGTACCGATTTTAATGAAATTTGATATGTACATACATTGATACAATACAAAACAAATAACCATTCAATAATTGTAATACACACGCATGATCGTGTGTAACACTCGTTGGAGTCGGAAGGTATGAAACAGCGGTTGCAGAATAAACAAAAAAATGGGTTAATGGGGGTATAGTCCCTTCTTACAGATATACAGGTCTCGCAGCGTGATTTCATACGTGAAATAAGGCAGTTTATAATTTCCTGTGGCAATTGGTCCCACTCGTTCAGCAACGCTGTTTTCATTCCCTGGATGGCTCCCGGGGGGGGGGGGGGGGGTTGCGAGTTGCAATTGCCCTCCCCAGAGCATCCCAGACATTCTCTATAGGGTTAAGGTCTGGAGATCTGGCTGGCCAATCCATCCGGCGAATATCCTCACTCTCTAGAAAATCGTCGAGCAGAAGAGCTCTGTGTGGCCTCGCGTTATTGTCCATTAAAATGAACTCAGGGCCAACTGCACCCCTGAAAAGGTGTGCCCTCTCTCATGAAGTCTTTTGGAAACAGTCACCCTTGATACATGGGTTCCTGTGGCTGCATACAAGTTACGAGAGAGCTGAGAAGCTGTAGCACTCCTGTTACGCCTCGCTTTAATCGACAAATGGTGATCTTCTCTGGCCGTCGTGGCTCTTGGACGACCTCGCTGAGGCTTTCTCTCGATGGATCCGCTTTCCAGGAACTGCTTCCATAAGTCACACAAGACGCTGGGCGTTAAATCGAACTCACTACAAATCTGAACTTGAGATTGGCCTGCTTCTAGCCTCCCCACAATTCGCCACCTCATTCAATCATCTAAACGTTGGCGGTTACTCATTTTTACTGTTACAATTTGAAATTAACCGATTGCTGCAAAATAACACCAAGAAATTCACTGAGGTGTGCTAGCGAACGAAATGCGTGTTAACTTACGCGCGCTTATAAAGCCTGTTTCTGCAACGTCCCTTATGGGAGTTGCTTGCCCGGTTCGAAATATCCAGTAATAAAGTGGCAAACGACAAGTGGAAAATGATTGCAAATAAACTTTCGCATGAAATATTATTTATTCAAATTAATTATAGGGTTAGTCAACTTTAACAATAGATTAGTATAACGTGGAGCCCTCTATTTGACGTTAACAGTAAAGATACTGGCTCACCAATTGATGATCATCAACAGTCAACTTGTATAGTGATCGGACATCCGATGTTGTTAACCTTTCCCCATAAGTATCAAAGAAGTTTTCTCGGTTGAGAGCCGGAACACCTTGATCAGTTTCAGGGGGCCTCTTGGTTGAGGGCCGGACCACCTTGCTCAGCTCCGGGGGGCCTTTCGGTTGAGGGCCGAACCACCTTGATCAGCTCTGGGGGGCCTCTCGGTTGAGGGCCGGACCACCTTGATCAGCTTCAGGGGGCCTCTCGGTTGAGGGCCGAACCACCTTGATCAGCTCCGGGGGAGCCTCTCGGTTGAGGGCCGGACCACCTCCATCAGCAATGAAGAACTTTGACTGTGAAGATTATTTAATATTTTTGATTCCGGACCTGCCGGAAAACGGATTCAAACAATGTAAATTATTGCATTTTAACAAATCAGCTTAAGGCAAATGGATACGGTAGCAAGACGGTGAACCGTCCTACTAGAGGGCTTCAGTTGAATAGAACAAGATTAGATGAACGCAATGTGAGAGACAAAGAGGGAGGAATTTATACTCCCATTTTACAAGAAGTTTGGGACCACATGTCCTCGCAAGGCCTTTTCGCCTCAACAAAAATATCGGATTTACATATTCATGCGTCACTATATTATAAACATTACAATTTAATTATTACATTGGAATCTGGCAACATGACACAATCCGGAGAGCTGATCAGACTCTCCCGATTATGTAAACATTACCAACAAGACAATAAGAAATGAATTGTTCCGACGGAGGTCTGCAGCCCCCCGCCAAAAATAAGTTAGTACAACACTATATTTTCCGTACAACGAGACTTGTAACAACTCCCCCGGGAGGTTCTTCAATGAAAATAAAATTAACCGGGCAAACCCTTAAGCCTCGCCCAACTATACATATTCTGGATCAAACCCCTCCACGAAAATAGCGACATCGTCGTCATGACGGAAATTAATTTATGTGGGACATCAGTAGCCCGACCTCTGGCCCGTTCTCGTTCGACAGCCGAAAGACCCCACCCGCCGACTGCCGAACTAAGCGAACATTCTGGCCCTTACCGGTTTGCCAGCGGGTCCTCGGGTGGTTTCCGGTAACTGAGAGGTCCCTGGGGTCTAAAATAAGAAGGAATTTCCCACATAACGACAAGATCACCATTAACGTAGAGGGATCGGATCCCGATACGTTACATTCCCCCTCACCACGGAAGAATTTTTCCCCAAAAAAAAAAGAAGAAAATTCTATAGGTTAAAAAAAAGTTAATTTACAGAAATACATGCAAAAACTATGCTAACATATCACCTGGTATATTAAATTTCCCATTAAAGGAAAAGTTATCGACAGCCAAATCAGTATCCCGATTTTGTAAGTATCGCGAAATTTTAACACTGCTTCTGAATTTAGTCCCTTCGGGCGAGTAATAATAGACGTCAATACGAGGTTCCTTTTTCCTCTTAACGAGAACCCTTTGCCACCCACTCTGAATCGGAACCAAAAACCTAGAGTAACCGACGGAAGATTTAATGAAATTCATTTTTACCAACATAGGAGTGGTGTCCTACTCGGGATTTTGCCGGTTAAAGGACGTACTAGAGTTAGTGCAGTTAGCACTATTTAAGGGCGCTTGTGAAACATGATGTCGATTCTGATTACTGGAAGTGTGTTGTTCAAGGACCTCTCTACTCTCAGGTGACTGCGGAACAGCATCAAGAACGATTTGGTCACTACTAACGAATTTTTTCAAGTCACAAGCATTTACTTTATAAACATTATCATTGGACAAATCCACTATCAGGTAGACAATAGGTGAAATTTTTTCCAGGACCCTACACGGGCCGTCCCGTCGTGGTTTCAACTTCGCCATAACATTGCCCTGCGCACTAGAACGGAAATGCGTTCTCCTTAATACCAAATCATCCTGATTAAAGGTGCGCAATAATCTTTTTTTGTCATAATATCTTTTTTGTCTCCTTTGTTGTTTTTTGACATTTTCTTTAACTTGCTTAAGTAAGTTTTCGGGCAAACTCACCCTTTCCCAAACCGGTATGTCCATAGCCCAGTCAAATGGTAAAACTAATTCTCTACCAAGAAACAATTTAGCTGGCGACTGACCCGTAGTTTCCGAGGGAACCGACCTAATAGCAAGACCAAAAAAGGTTAAATTTTTGTCCCAGTCTTTATGTTTATCACCAACATAACAGGAGATCATCTGTTTAATTGTCTTATTAAATCTCTCGGTAAGGTTTGATTGAGGATGATAGGGGGTTGTGAACCTTTGCTTGACCTGGAGAACTTTACAAGTTTCCCTCATAAGGTTTGATATAAAACAAGAACCATTATCGGAAACTAATCTTTTTGGAAAGCCATATCTCATACAGTACTCATGAACAAACTTTTTAGCAACTGCACTTGTCGTAATTCGTCTTAGTGGAAATAACTCTACCCACTTTGTGAAATAATCGACGACGACTAACAGATGCACGTTCCCTCTGGAAGAAACGGGAAAGGGACCCATGGTGTCAATCCCAACCATTTCTCCTGGATGATCAACAGAGGTTGACACCATGCCTCCCCATCGCCTCGTATTGTCGAACTTGCATGTTTGGCATTTTTTACAGGACAGGACAAATTTTTTAATATCTTTACGCATACCGGGCCAGAACGCGCGCTGTCGGCATCGCTGAAGAGTTTTATTGACTCCCATGTGACCTGAAATGGGATGCATGTGCATTTCAGTCAAAAATTTCTCTCTACATGGTGGAGGAATTACTAGCAATTTTTCATTCCTGAATCTAAAAAACAATTTTTGATTTTCGAAAAGGTAATACTTTTCAATTTTTTCATCAATTTTTTGTCTTCCGACAGATTTATCATTAAAATACTGTATAATATCTTGGTAATTTTTTTTCTGTTGAAGAATTAACTCAGGTAAATCCAAAAACAAGAACAAATATAATTTATTATCAATTTTTTCCTCGAAATCAGTTTCGACGGTGACAACAGCGGGCATTCTGGACAGGGCATCAGGGGCCTGCATGGTCGAACCTTTTCTATATTCAAACTTTAAAGGATATTCCTGTAGTAATTGAGCCCATCGGCTTAACCTCCCCTTCAATTGTTTAGCTTCAAAATACCAGGCGACTGCCCTGTGATCTGTTACTATAGTAACAGGTTCTCCTGAAAACCAGGCTCGAAATTTATTACACGCCCATTTTTCCCATTCGTACCTACCTATCGTTTGCCACCAGGCCTGAGCACGACCTTCAAACGTGCTTACAACTAACTCGATCTTATTGGGAACACTGTAAAGATTAAAATACGATTCACATTTTAATAAAAAGCTTCTAACGTCTTCTCCACTACCTGAAAATATAAGACTACCAACACTGCGGTAGGTCAATGGAACCAAAGCATTTGCGTGATTTAAAGGTAATGCCGGATGAAGTATTACATGCGTCTCGTTATAAGGATTTGACATAGTTGGATAAGTAAAGTTCATTTGTGAACCATTATTCGATTGTGAACCACTTGGTTCTGGTTCAATTTGTACACGTACATCATCACCTAAATTTCTAGGCGTACTATGATTATTAGAATTCATCTCTAAAATCAATGTTAAACTTCAAAAAAAAAAAAATTTTAGCGAAAGTACTTTCCACCCACGGTTTGCCACACTTACTGAGAACTGGTCGAGCCCCTAAAATTGCAACGTCCCTTATGGGAGTTGCTTGCCCGGTTCAAAATATCCAGTAATAAAGTGGCAAACGACAAGTGGAAAATGATTGCAAATAAACTTTCGCATGAAATATTATTTATTCAAATTAATTATAGGGTTAGTCAACTTTAACAATAGATTAGTATAACGTGGAGCCCTCTATTTGACGTTAACAGTAAAGATACTGGCTCACCAATTGATGATCATCAACAGTCAACTTGTATAGTGATCGGACATCCGATGTTGTTAACCTTTCCCCGTCAGTATCAAAGAAGTTTTCTCGGTTGAGAGCCGGAACACCTTGATCAGTTCCAGGGGGCCTCTCAGTTGAGGGCCGGACCACCTTGCTCAGCTCCGGGGGGCCTCTCGGTTGAGGGCCGAACCACCTTGATCAGCTGCGGGGGGCCTCTCGGTTGAGGGCCGGACCACCTTGATCAGCTTCAGGGGGGCCTCTCGGTTGAGGGCCGAACCACCTTGATCAGCTCCGGGGGAGCCTCTCGGTTGAGGGCCGGACCACCTCCATCAGCAATGAAGAACTTTGACTGTGAAGATTATTTAATATTTTTGATTCCGGACCTGCCGGAAAACGGATTCAAACAATGTAAATTATTGCATTTTAACAAATCAGCTTAAGGCCAATGGATACGGTAGCAAGACGGTGAACCGTCCTACTAGAGGGCTTCAGTTGAATAGAACAAGATTAGATGAACGCAATGTGAGAGACAAAGAGGGAGGAATTTATACTCCCATTTTACAAGAAGTTTGGGACCACATGTCCTCGCAAGGCCTTTTCGCTTCAACAAAAATATCGGATTTACATATTCATGCGTCACTATATTATAAACATTGCAATTTAATTATTACATTGGAATCTGGCAACATGACACAATCCGGAGAGCTGATCAGACTCTCCCGATTATGTAAACATTACCAACAAGACAATAAAAAATGAATTGTTCCGACGGAGGTCTGCAGCCCCCCGCCGAAAATAAGTGAGTACAACACTATATTTTCCGTACAACGAGACTTGTAACAACTCCCCCGGGAGGTTCTTCAATGAAAATAAAATTAACCGGGCAAACCCTTAAGCCTCGCCCAACTATACATATTCTGGATCAAACCCATCCACGAAAATAACGACATCGTCGTCATGACGGAAATTAATTTATGTGGGACATCAGTAGCCCGACCTCTGGCCCGTTCTCGTTCGACAGCCGAAAGACCCCACCCGCCGACTGCCGAACTAAGCAAACATTCTGGCCCTTACCGGTTTGCCAGCGGGTCCTCGGGTGGTTTCCGGTAACTGAGAGGTCCCTGGGGTCTAAAATAAGAAGGAATTTCCCACATAACGACAAGATCACCATTAACGTAGAGGGATCGGATCCCGATACGCTACATTTCTCTACTGGCTCCGCCTACACACACGTGTACGCTTACGTATTTGACGTACAAGATTTGCATTTTTGTCTAGAAGCAGTGGTTTTACATTCAGTTCAGTTCAGTTCTTTTCATGAAATTCGATAAAATATGCAAATTCTCTTAATTTATTTCACCAGTTTTTTTACATTCAGTTCAGTTCTTTTCATGAAATTCGATAAAATATGCAAATTCTCTTAAATTATTTCACCAGTGTATATAAGCAGTTGATGAAATTTTGGAAGGTCAAGAATCATCTTGAATCAGAGAATGTCAAATCATTCCATAGTTTTCCTTCCAGTGTTTATGCTATGCTTTATTCAAATTGTATATTTTACTAGCTATAATACCCGGCGCTGCCCAGGTTTTCTTCAATGAGGCTGTTTGGATCACGTGATATCTCCCTCTTTCTTTGAGGGACATGCAAACCGTGTCTAAGTTAACCAATATGACGACCTCCTGCGCGACTTCATGAAATAAACAAATCTAGATTTAAAGAAACATAGAAACGAATATATATTTTTTCCCTTTTTTTAAGGGGCGCTAGGTATTTTGATCCCCCCCCCCCCCGAACTTCAAGTTATCCATCTGCCTGTTTCACCTTTCAAAAATGCTTAATTGAAGCTGTGGAATTTCTTCGATGTACTTTACGGGCCCATAATTAATTTTAAAACATCCTACACTATGAATTTATAGAGTTGAATATTAAAAGACAATACGGAGACATTAATATTCATGCTTGAGAAGATATAAATAAAAATTTGAAATCAATGTTATTGCATGAATGTCCAACTCAAAAGTAGTTCCAGCTTATTACTTAATATTTAATTTCCCGGGCTTCGTATATCTCTAATCAAATTAAATATTTCAGAAATCTAGAATTCAATACAATTTTTAAAATTACTGATGTGACAGAAAACTCCACAAAATTTCAGCATTTCTACAGTAAAATCGGAAATTTTAACACTGATTTCGATGAGGATCACCCTTTTCTTGACACTCAAAGCGATGCTGATGATGATTGTGACGTCTATTCAAAAAGCCTCGTTACTGGCAGGATTGAAAATGTATCAAACCATTATAAAGGCATAAACTATTATACATATGCATATACTAACAGAATTAAAGAAGTGACAAACCGTTGTAAAGGCATACACACGTCTGAAACACATTGCTAGGGAACCACGGTAACCAAAATAAACTTTCGGAAAGTTATTGTTGAGGCCCAAAAACCATTTTTGCCCGACAGTTTTTTGCCTGTTTGGAGCATTTGCCCTTCTCTGACGAAATTTTAAAGTAGCCTATCGTTCAAGTCGGGTCCCATTTGGTATATATGCAAAATTTGGCGACGATTGATCTAAAATTGTAGATTTGTATAGAGAACATACACACACACGGACAGACAGACAGAAAATCAATTTTATATATATAGATAAGGGAAAAAACCATTTATATTTTGTCCAAAATAATTCTGTAGAGTAGAAAATTATTTTAGAATCATATTAAATATTTATTCCTTGCATAACATAGTTACTTTAAACATTACATGCAATTAACATGTGCATTTCCAATGGGAATTTTTATATTTAAAAGTAATATTTGAGGTTTTTGACAGTTTTTGACGTGACGGTTTAACCCGTCAAAAACCTGCCAACCCCGCCTGGGATAGATATCATCTGGTCCTGGTGCTTTGCTTGCACATACATTTTTTAGAAGATTCACGACCTCCACGTCTTCTACTTGAATATCGTTGAGGGTTTTATTACCCCATGCAACACCCGTATATCGAATATCATTATCTCCATTAAAAACAGACGCGAAAAAGTCATTGAAAGCACTACACATACCTACATTGCTCTCTAACCTAGACCCTCCTATCAAGAGGGGGCCAACTGTCCCCTTACATCCATTATTGACGTATTTAAAAAATAATTTTGGGTCAGAGCCAATGTACCTAGATTCAACTTCCTTTTTACTATCCCTTATCGCTTTCTTCAACAGTCTTCTTTTATCAGTAAACAATGATAGGTCACCTCGTCCACTTTTATACTCTCTGAATGCTCTTTTCTTTTCAAGATAAAGGTTACGCATGCTATCCGTGAACCATAGAGGGTGCGATGTACAAACATGCTTTTTTCGAACAAAGGGTATGATGTCATGCAAAACAGAGGACAGCTTCATACTAAATTCTTCCCATCGACTTACCACCCCTACTGATTCCAACCGGTCTTTGAAAACTTTCACTAAGCTTCCTCTCAAAACATTGAAGTTAGTTCTTTGAAAACAAGGAACCAGTCTCTTGTTATAAACCTTACCCGAGGAAAAGTTATAGTGAAATCTGATGATACGACGATCACTGCAAGAAAACTCTTTCCCCACCGAAACATGTTCAACAAGATCCTCAAAACTAGTAAGAACCAAATCCAAAATAGCAGTATCCCTAGTGGCTTCTGATACATGCTGATACAAAAAATTTTCAAGCACCAACTTAAGAAAGTCTCTTTCATACTGATCTCTAGATGAAATGTTCTCCCAATCAATACCTGGGTAATTGAAATCCCCTAGTATGAGAACCCTCTTACGCTTACACATGTAGGAAATTTCATCATGAAATTTGGTGACGTAGTTTGGATCCCTATTCGGTGGATTGTAACAAACCCGAACAATAAGTTTATGATGTCCCTTGGTATTCAAGCTCAACCCATATAGTTTCAATATCACTTCTCTTCACGTTACACTCTCTAGCCTTTAAACATGATTTCACGTATATCAACACTCCACCCCTTTCTCTATCAGATCTATTTCTCAAAAAAGTATTGTATCCTGAGATGTGTAAGAAAGATTCATCCCCATCGTTTGCCCAAGATTCTGTAATGGCTACAAGATCCAGGCTCTCCACAACCATCATAGTTTCTAAAAAAATCTTTCTTATTACCCAAGCTCCTGGCATTAAGTAGTACACATTTTAATTTGCCCGGTGATTTAGTGTCAATCAAGAAGCCATCCAAGTCAGAGGAGGGTAATGCTCTGTCAGTACTGTTTTGATTATTATTAAATAACCCGCATTCCTGACTATGAGGTCTGGGAGTAAAAAACCTGACCTAAGACTAGGTAGTACTTATACATCCAGCAGATTATTTACTAGAAATCAATTAGTTATTATTATAAAATAACTACTAATTCTACTAAAATAACTAATAAATTCTATCTAAATTGGATAATTCAGTGCATTCGCATCAGAATCACCTTGGTTTTCCTTCAAAATCAGCATCTGTCTCATTTATATCCATAGGCTGAGTTTCCGCATTTAGAGTTGTATCTTGATCTTTCAACTCTGCATCTATTCATTGGGGAAAATCAGCAAACAAGTATACAAACACAAAACTCATATTGTGCAATAAATAAGTAGGACATCATCAAATAATGAAATTGATATCACAATGAACACTAATGCAATAATGTAAAAATGTACACAAAAACAATAACACAACCTGTCCTAAAAAGATAGACAATTCTGAAAAATTTGGAACAAAATTGAATATGATACTCGTTAAAAAATTAATTTTCTGTGGTTTAAGATGTGACTTGTTTGAAGATATTTCAAATAAATTGAGAAGTGTAATAAATACCTCAACTAAATTTATGAATTGAAAATCATTAAACATTATTAAACATTGCGAAAAACACTGTCCCAAAATGATAGAAAATAAGAATAAAAAAGTCCACTCGAGTCATTTTTAACTGTTGGTCTTCATCTGTCTCCATATAAGAACTCAAGCGCCAACTCAATATCCAACCATTCCAACATTCTAATTAAACCCTCTCATTTCCCTGTTAGACTCAATCACTCCCAAAAATTACAGCCCATCTTTGCCTCTTTAGATTGTCACAAATTTGGCTTCTTCCCAAGAACTATTATTGACTGGAACAATCTACCACTGGACCTATCTATCGGCTGGAACACTAAAATCGAGAGAACACGCCAATCAACAAGTTAAGGATAAAAATTGAAAAAAATCAAGTGATCCAGTGTCTGTCTTGACATGGCAATGACAGACAAGCATTAAACATATGGATAGGAAAGTTATATATATCGGCTGGGACAACCCAGCTCACTCTCCTGACATAGCACAGAGATTTTCACTTCTCTCACCATAAGCAAGGTTCCTAAGCCCATCAGCAATTGACTCAATCACTCCCAAAAATTACAGCCCATCTTTGCCTCTTTAGATTGTCACAAATTTGGCTTCTTCCCAAGAACTATTATTGACTGGAACAATCTACCACTGGACCTATCTATCGGCTGGAACACTAAAATCGAGAGAACACGCCAATCAACAAGTTAAGGATAAAAATTGAAAAAAATCAAGTGATCCAGTGTCTGTCTTGACATGGCAATGACAGACAAGCATTAAACATATGGATAGGAAAGTTATATATATCGGCTGGGACAACCCAGCTCACTCTCCTGACATAGCACAGAGATTTTCACTTCTCTCACCATAAGCAAGGTTCCTAAGCCCATCAGCAATTGACGACAAAAATATTTTGGCAATTATAGTAGCAATTGCCCAATAACATATATAGTAGCAATTGATGAAAACTACATTGACATATTCTTTAGCTCAAAACTCAAACCTGCCTATGACTTGGGCGGTCTGAAAAACTGCAAAAAGGTCATTTATGCTAATGGCTAATTTTTTATTGAGTTAATGTGTTCTGATTTACGTGTAAGAAATTTCTCATCTCGTTTTCAAATTAAAGAAACTTTTGCATATCTTCTAATATATTCTATCCAGAGTTCATGATTCACATCTACAACTTTCATAGCTAACGCAAGTAATAATGAAATAAAATAAATATTTAAAAAAAATTTAGAAGATTAAATTAAACCATAAAGTCACCATTATTCATGTCATCAGCTTGGGTTGCCTGTGTTTCAGTGAGCCTCAAATTCCATTCATCATCATCATCATCATCATCTTTTTCTGCATTGCCATTATGATGTTCTTCGGATTTAAATGACACGGCTGGTTCTTTCTCAGGGCTTCGGATTATCTTCTGAGTAGGAGCATCATATAGATCATCTAGCAATACACTAGAATCAACGAATGTTGCATTATCATCATTCTCATCATCACTTTCTTGTACCTCATCTTCTAGAGGTATTAGACGCTGAGTTGGTTTGTTCCATATGTCTTCTTCGTCCTTTTAATTTGAACAAAGAAATAGAAGTAGCATATTAATCACTAAAACAAAGTTGCCTTCCTTTCTTTTAAAATTCTATGTGATAAGGTAAGCTAGGATGTACATGCTTATAACAGGCAATGGAATTTCATATGAATATCCCCGAAGAGCATAGTAATTTAACATTGACATATTCTCTGACTTAATGATATTCGAATACCTGACTAAATATAAATCTCAATTCTCGCATGAAGTTCTTGAATTTGACACAGATTACTATGCAAAACATAATTACCTTCTTATCAGTTTGTTTTTCCTCCTCTAAAATAGAAACACTTTCATCCACTGAAATTAAACAGACAATTAAAAAAAAATTAGCAAATAAAATGAATTAACCCTCTGGCTGCTCATCCCACGATTTCCGCGGGCATGTGTTTTTCTTCCTTTATTGAGGAGCGCATCCCGTTTTTTCCCCGTTTAACCACTGAAATAAATTATACAGTATTAGACGTTTCATTTATGTTTTGGCCAACAGATGTCGTTAGTTGTCCACTAAATTGCTGCATTTGAACGCACATGGTATTATCGCTCAAACTTCACTTTTAAAATTCACTAAAAAAAATTAGGCAATTTTTGAAGCAATTTCGGTCCACAAATTGAGCAGTCAGAGGGTTAAAGTCTATCAAAGAAATGTTGTTCAATCATAAATTAAATATTATGTTTGGGTAAACATTTAAAGTCAAACAAATACTTACTCAAAACGGAATCACCTTTCTCTGGAGTGCTTGGTATGATGAAAGGAGCTGTATCATCTGATTGAGTCGGTGGTATCATGATGGACCTGGAAATTTATTTTTTTAAATAATAAAAAATATATATTAACATTCTCATTGAGTTATAAAAAACATTTTGAATTAAAATTTATGTTTACTTTTTATTTCAAGAACAATTGCAGCAATAGTATAATCACAAAAGACAACCAATAAAAAGTATAAACCAGAAAATTGTTTAAGAGATCACAGATCCACTGCTCTCACACACAGCAGAACCAGTCTATTAAGCATCCAATAGAAGCCAGTCAGAAGAACATTAAACACAATCGATGCTCGTTATGACTATCGTTCCATAAAAAATGAATGTTATACTGGGTGGTCATTATATCGAAGGGAGTAAGTTATTATCCAGGGTGTCCTATAAGTGCTATTGAGGCCTTTATCTCATCAATTGTCCATCGTAGAGGTAGTTTCAATTTAGAAAATGCTCAAAAGGAGTTCAAAAATTACCCTGTATCAGTTTTGAAAGTGAAAATAGTGTGTAACAAAATAAAGAATCTAAATTTTTATACGGTTCTCTCCCCCCACCCGTTCTCTAACTTTCAATTAGGAAATTGTTGTTCTGTCACTCTTGAGGCCAAAAAAAAAAAAAAAATCCATGTTTCTAAGTGTAATATTCGCCAAGATATTTAAACTCAAAAATCTGAGAAAATTTGGGAGAGGACTGTAAAAGGAATGAGGGAAAGAAGCTTTGTCTGTTAGTTTTTGCTGTTCTTTCATAACTTTTAATTTTTGAATTCAAATATCTTAGCAAATATTGCACATAGAATTTTTTCTGTTGACCTCAGGAGATGCAGGGCAACTTTCGAAGTGGAAGTTTGGGATAGTATAGAAATTTGGATATTTTTTTTCTGACGCACTGTATTTTTGCTCTCAAAAATGGTACAGGGTAATTTTTTAACACATTTTGAGCATTTTTTAAATTGGAATCATACCTCTACGACAGATGGTTGATGAGATAAAGACTGCATTAGCATTTACATGACACCATGTATGAAAAAGTTTCGGACATTGTACTGCCGATGTGATGGGTGTCGATTGTATGCAGTGTTTAGGGGTGGGAAGGGATGAAGTCCATTTTGGAACAATTATCGGAGCAGCAAAATATAGGATTTGGAGCAACAAAAATTAAGTAATAGAGCAAGGATGTATAAATTGGAGCAATAAAATTAATGTTACAAGAAGAAAAAACAATGAATCAAAGCAACAATATTTGGGATTGATAACATAAATGAAAAAAAAAGCAAAAAATTAAATAAAAAAAAATTCTTGTGCAAACTTCTCACACTGGTCTATTTAAAGTGGTACACAGTTTTTGCTTGCTGAGGGCATTATTTCTTGTCTAGAAAAGCAGCAATTGAAATAGGCTGAAAAGTTTCTATAATAAGTTCTGCGGTGCAAGCGTCCCTCATCCATTTTGGAGCTGAAATTTTGAAAATGGAGCAGAACTAAAAACTAACTATATCTGCAATAGAAAGAGAGTAATTTTTTTGTGAAATGCCAAAAGTTTTGTCAAAAATGGTTAGAACAAATAATTCTAAATCATTTTCCTTCACAAATTAAAGTTCATTCAAATTTTTTCTGAAGTATCTTATGTCACTACTAAAACATACATTACTGAAATGATAAATAAAAATTATTAGACTCTGTGATGGTCAAGGCCGACCGTATTCACGAATATAGGTGGCGCGCCCGAGATTCGCTCACGTGGCAGTCGTGTTCGAGAGTAGTTCGAACAAAGTTGTTGTGATGTTGCCCACCCGGTGTATTTTTTGTTGTAAGCCGGATTTTCCCCCCCCCCCCCAGATGTAAATTTTCAGTCCCTTCTTGAAAATAAAAATAGTAGTTTCAACCCTACGAGGCTACAATTTGACACCCAACGTGAAATATGACAGGTTTTTTTTTCAACTCGAGGGAAATCATCAGTGTTCAGCCTGAACGTACCTACGAATTGGTAAGTGAAACTTTCACTGCAAATGTTCATCCGTGTTTGTTTTCAACCTGAAAAGAATTCATCGCATCAGCTGTTTCGAAATTCGCGAAAGTGTTCGTTGAGTGTGAAAATGTTCGTCCGATGTTCGTTTTCAACCTGAAAAGAATCCATCGCATTAGTTTTTTCGAATGTTCATCCGTGTTAGTTTTCAACCTGAAACAAAATTCGCGAAAGTGTTTGTTGAGTGTGAAAATGTTTAATGTTAGTTTTTTTATGTCATTCCACACGTCTCAAAAGTGGAGATTTTTTTTTTATTGTTATTGAAACATTCGATTATATATAGTGTGACATGGCTTATTTAGCAAAAGGAAGAAGCACGACCTCATCGTTCTAGCTCAAGCATTGGGAGTAGCAGTGTCAACCGACATAACAGTCATTCAGATAAAATCTGCAATAATCAACCACGATGATTATGATGAGGACTTTATGAAAGAATTCCTGCTAACTGTCATCGATGAGAGAATTTTGGACTCTAAACGCCAAGATCAAGGAGAACAAGCCACGCTTCAAGCGGAAAAGGAAATCAAAATCCGAAAGTTGGAAATGAATTCGAACTTGAAAAACTCAAACTTCAACCCGAAGTCGCTTATAACAGTGCCAGCTCTGTGTCAACGTCACCAGAACTTAGATTTGAACTTCATAAACTGCTCCCGAGTTTCGATGTTTAAAAGGATGACATATCCTTGTTTCTATCTCTTGCTGAAATCAAATTGACGAAGGTCCCTGAAGAATTTTGGGTATCCTACCTCATCACAGTCCTGCAGAGTAGTGTAACATCGCTCATCGCACAGGAACCTGAAGATAAAGCATCTGATTATCAACATGTAAAAGGGGTCCTCCTGAAACGTTTCTGATTATCTGCTGAAAAATTCCGTCAACTGTTTGCTACTCACAAGAAATCGAAAGACAGTACTTGGCGTGATTACTATTTTGAGCTCAGGTCGTTCTTCGAGAACTGGTTAACTGAATCGAACATAACTTTTCATGGGTTAAAGGACTTGATCATTACCGACCAGATGAAAAAGAAAGTCCCTCCTGAATACAAAGAGCATCTAATGGATGAGTGGACAGGAGTAATCTAACCCACTGTTCTTGCCGATAAACTGGATGCCTATGACAATATCAGAAGTGTTTTAAACCGAAGCAATTTTCCGAATAAACCCGAACAAGTTCGTCAAACTGTGCAACCACAAAAATCTGTACCTTTTCATGACAGACCGTCTATCGTTTGCTGTGATGCCGTATGCCAGGGTTCATCAAAGCAAAATGTCCAAATTGCTCTCCATCGACTGCAACAGATGTGAAATCACCAAACAACGCAATTTTGTAAAGCTGTCAATCCACAGACGCTCAGGTATCGCTACCACTGATGGAAATTCAAGTATGTCAAGATCGTGGTCTCATATGTATCGACACAGGTACGACACACTTGGTTGCAGGGGAACTCTTATATACAAGCTTTACCTAAGTAAAAATATACCAATGAACAGTGCCACCACGACTATTTGTCTGGCTGATGGTACCCGGTCTATCAGCAAGATCTATGAAGTCAAAGTACCTGCATGCGTTGGAAATCGAACTGTCAATACTACCTTTTTGGTATTACCAGAAGCAAAGGGTAACCGATCACTGCTGGGATTGGGCTTCCTGATGGCAGCAGGCATCACTGTGGATCTAAAGAGGAAATGTTGGTTTTTCAATGATACTCCCCACTACCAATTCTCATTCCCACAGGTTCCAACGGCTCCTGCAGTATCGGAATCAGTGGACCTCATGCATTCATACCGATTGCGTGCTGATGAGGAAAGAGATTTGACTCCCGAGCAAAAGCGTCAACTTAGCGCCCTACTAAGCGAACATCAGGATGTCTTCAAACCAGGGGGAGAGCCTAGTTCATTCGTTGAACATCATATCAACACTGGTAATAGTTCACCAACACCTGTGTCTCAGTACCGAATGTCTCCAGCGAAGACCAAGAGGGGTCGCAAGCCTGTCCCGCCTGGACTCATGAACATCCGAAGCCAGAGAGAAAGGGGACGCAAAAAGGTCGAGGCCTTGATAGAAACAACGGCTATGCCCGGAAAAGACGATGCAGAGAAACAAAGGGTCGCAGTAAATCCTCCGCTCGACGCCAGAAACCCATTCAGATGTCACGTTTGTCAGTTCGTTTTCACCCAAAAGAGTCAGTTTCAGAAACACGTTGACGAGCAACACTCAAAAAACCATTCCATGTCCACAAAGTCACTAACTTCAAGCAGCTGCAAGGTCGTGTCCGCCAGTCGTTTGCAGGCTGCATACGTTTGCGGAATCTGCCAGTCCACATTCAGTCGGAAATTGCAGATGATAAAGCACGTCATGACCAACATGAATGAGGCGTACGGCGAGGAAACAACAGCGTCATTGCCAGAATCGCGACAGCCGATTCGCGTCTAGGTGATCGTCTGTCAATACTGTGAGATGACCTTCGAGGATGAATCCGTTTTCCAGGATCACATAGAGTTCCACAAGACGAAAGAAAAAGACGAAAACTGTAGACACCCATTGCCGAGGCGCCAAAATTCTGCGGTGTCCCAGAGATCTCCATGTAGACATGATGTGGCCAGTACATCTTCACCTCAGGTATCACTTGGAGTGAATCATACATCAGCATTTCGACCTTGCAAGAACATTGCACAGACACCGGTGATGCCTATGCGTCGACGAGGCCACCCTCCGAAAAAGTCGTAGATTGATCTACCTACAAGTCATCATTCTCGTGAAGAATGAACTATATATATATATATATTATTTTTGAAAATATGTGTTTTTTTTTTGCTCTCCACTATTGAAATGTGCTCGTCAAATATTTTTTGTTTGTTTATATGCACCGTATTGTTTATGTTTGGAGACTCTTCCTAGTTTCATACCGAGACAGTTTCATGAAACCAGAGGGGGAGTCTGTGACGGTCAAGGCCTACCGTATTCACGAATATACACTGCTGGCCACCGTAAATGCAACACCCTGAAGGAAGCATGCAAATAATATGAAATTTACAACATGCATTAGCGGAGGTGAGATATGCAAATGATTAGAATTTCAGCGCAGACGCACATCACGCGCGTCTGTGGCTCCACTTCAAAGCGCTATTTAAGGCTTGGAGATTTCGACGATTTGAAGTACGGCAATTGTGTTTTTCTTGAGGTTTTTTCAAAAACACGATCAATTATGCCTCGTAGAAAACAGCGATCATCTTTTGATCAAGTATCCGAGTTCGACAGAGGAAGGATAGTGGCCTACCGAGATTGTGGATTATCTTTCAGGGAAATCGGTAGTCGTGTTGGATGAAACCAAACAACTGTAATGCGGATATGTGATCGTTGGATGCAGGAGGGTACGACGGACCGACGTGTTCGATCGCATCCACCTCAGTGCACCACTTCACGTGATGACAGGCGTATTGTGTGTATGGCAGTGACGGATCGCTCAGCCACATCACGAACCATAGCACAGCACATTCAGTCTGTACCGCATCATCCAGTGTCTGCGCGTACCATTCGACGCCGTTTAAAGCAGAGTGGTCTGTCCGCAAGACGTCCATTGCTTCGTCTACCCTTGCCGCAGAACCACAGACGTCTCCGCCGCCAATGGTGCGATGAAAGAAGGATGTGGACGGCACAATGGAATGAAATTGTCTTTACTGACGAGTCACGCTTCTGTCTGCAACACCACGATGGTCAGATTCGAGTCTGGAGACACCGTGGAGAGAGGATGCTGAACAGCTGCGTTATGCACCGCCACACTGGTCCTGCACCGGGTATTATGGTATGGGGCGGTATTGGATATCACTCTCGCACTCCTCTAGTACGCATTGCCGGTACTTTAAAAAGCCAGCGCTACATCTCCGAGGTGTTGGAGCCAGTTGTCCTTCCTTACCTTCAGGGCTTGCCCACAGCCATATTTCAACAGGATAATGTGCGACCACACATGGCACGCATTGTCCAAAGGTTCTTCGTCAATCGCCAGATTGAATTACTTCCCTGGCCAGCTCGCTCTCCGGATTTTTCGCCGATAGAAAACATGTGGTCCATGATTGCCCAACGATTGACAGATTACATCCCCAGCTGCCACACCAGATCAACTTTGGCAACGCGTGGAAGCTGCTTAGTCTGCTGCACCCCAAGAACACATCCAAAGTCTCTTTGAATCAATGCCGAGGCGTGTGGCATCGGTGATCTCCAACAATGGCGGCTACTCTGGCTACTGATTTTGGCAGGAACCACACTTCACAGAAGTCTATAAATTTAATCATTTGATGCTTGGTCAACATGTTATCTACAAAATAAATATTGTTGCAATATCTCTTGTCTTTCTTGGTGTTGCAATTTGGGTGGCCAGCAGTGTAGTTGGCGCGCCCGAGATTCGCTCTCGTGGCAGTTGTGTTCAAGAGTAGTTCGAACAAAGTTGTTGTGATGTCGCCCACGTGGTGTATTTTTTGTTGTAAGCCGGATTTTTTTCCCCCAGATGTAAATTTTCAGTCCCTTCTTGAAAATAAAAATATTAGTTTCAACCCTACAAGGCTACAACTCTTTTTAAATTAAGCACTATGCATACTGAAAACCTAGGCAGCAAGAATTTCTGCTGCTCAAACACCAAAATCTTATTCATCCTGATATGATATAGCAAAAAAGTGTGTGCAAAAGTTAGCTTCTCACAGAATTTAAAGAAATGATTAAATTTAAAAGTGAAATGCAAAAAGTGAGAAAAATATAAAAATACCTTGTTTACTTAAACAATTTCTCAACATAATAGCATGTTAATAGATTAAAAATGTTTTTTTTTCTGCTGTTTTCTCAGCCTGAAGCCTGTTACAATATTTTCTATACGAATCACAAGTCGCTTTAAGAAGTTCAGCATCTCAATGACAATTTTTTTCAAATTTTTCATGCCCTTGAACATAAGATTTTGTGTGTTTTATACCACTAAAGCATTGGATGGGCAGATTTTTTACTGTTCAAACAGACTTTAGTTAACACTGAACTCTTTCACAGTCTGCGTGACCATGTGCTAAAGATAAAGAAAGCCTTCACCAAAACTGGCAAAATTTTGAACTTTGGGCTGCTTTCAGGGTTACAAAGTTTGAATATGTCTGCCCAATATCTATCTATCTATTCTCTGAACTGATTTCACTTCTTGTAGTTCTTTGCATTGTAGTGCAACCCATTCATCACACATAATTGATAGTTCTATTGGTGATACAATGTTAAGCAACATCCCAGCAATATGTGAAGTAATGTACCATACCAGCAATGCAAGAGAGGGAGTGTGAAAAACAAGACAGGGTGCAAACATTTCATTCTCTCCAACAACATGTTTTGGAAAAGTAGGACATTTATATATAAAGTATGCGACATTTATATATAAAGTATGCGACATTTATATATAAAGTATGCGACATTTATATATAAAGTATGCGACATTTATATAAAAGTTTTAAAACATTATTATAGCAAACAAAATCTTTGTTCCAGTCTTTTGCATCAAAACAAAGATTTCGTTTGTTATAATAATGTTTAAAACAATGCTTCCAAGATAGAAGTTTTTGATTTTTTTTTTTTACTACAGTCATTTTCTGCACACAAGAGCTGATTGTACCAGGACCTAGTTTATTGTTGATTCCAAATAACAGCAATATTTTTTCATGTGTCTCGCCAAAAGGCTGGTGAGCAAACCCCTCGGGGTGAGGACTTTTTCCGATAGCTAAGTTTTCCTACTGTCATCTTATCACTGTTTCTGTTATACATCCATGTCAGGAAAGATTCTGACAAGGACAGGTCTGATATCAAACTTGCAACAGCTCTAAACATCTTTTGGTACGTACGCAAATATCTCATCAACCTGGGTTACCATACATGAACAGTTTTTTAGTGATAACTTCCACATTCATACTATAATATAGTTTAAACTCATTTTTAAACATGAGTTAACAATAAGGCAAATAACCAAGGTGGGGGAGGGGGAAATCCTAATATCCTACCCGTCTTCATCATCTTCTAATGTGTCAGCTACATAACATTGTTGGGACAATTGAAGAACTTTTACAGGATCAGCAATTTCTTTAGTATAAACTAAAAGAAAAAAAAATACATAGGATTAAGAATTTGAGATCAATTTTTCAACATAAAAAATAAATTCAAGAACTGTTGCCAATGAGAGATTAATAAAATCACTGAATCTATATTCTGAATGAATTGCCAAGATTTGAAGAAATCATGTTCTTTTGAAAGATAAAATGAAAAGATAGCACTCAATTAATGCGGCTAGTATAGCTGCTAGGCCTATATAATATTTTTTCGACTGACACTTTTTTGGCATCTATCATGTGAAAATATTTCTGTGATCCATTCAAAGAAACGTAGAAATGAAATTTTTTTTTCTTTTTTTAAAGGGCGCTAGGTAGTTAGTTCGATTCCCCCCCCCCTTTTTGAACTTCAAGTTATCCATCCGCCTGTTTAAGCTTCCAAAAATGCTTAGTTAAAGCTGTGGAATTTCTTCGATGCACTTTATGGGCCCATAATTAATTTTAAAACAACCTATAAACTATATGAATTTATGCAGTTGAATATTGAAACATTCATTTTCATGCTTGAGAAGATATAAATGAAAAGTTGAAATCAATGTTATTGCATGAATATCCAACTCAAAAGTAGGTCCATCTAATCACTTCGTATTAAATTTTCTGGACTTTGTATCTCTAAGCGAACTCAATATTTCAAAAATTGAGAATTGAATATATTTTTATAAATTATTGATGTGGCGGATAACCCCACTAAATTTCCGCATTTCTACAGTAAAATCGGCAATTTTAACACTGATTTCTATGAGGATCACCCTTTTCCTGACCCTCAAAGCGATGCTGATAACGATTATGACGTCATTCAAAAAACCTCATTACTGGGAGAATTGAAAATGTGGCAAACCATTATAAAGGCATAAATATTATACATATATTGACAGCGTTGAAGAAGTGGCAAGCCATTGTAAAGGCATAAACACGTCTGAAACGCATTGCTAGGAAACCACGGTAACCAATGTAAACGTTCGGAAAGTGATTGTTGAGGCCCAAAAACCATTGTTGCCCGACAGTTTTTTGCCCATTTGGGGCATTTGCTTTGCTCTGACGAAATTTTAAAGTAGCCTATTGTTCAAGTCGGGTCCCATTTGGTATATATGCAAAATTTGGTGACGATCGATCTAAAATTGTAGATTTGTATAGAGAACATACACACACACACACACACACACACACACACACACACAGAAAATCAATTTTATATATATAGATGATTATATCTTCTTGGAGATTGGCCCCTGAAGGGGGACAACCAACGATTCCAAATGAGGTACAGCACAAAAAAGTTACCACTGTGACAAGTAATAACAAATGGTTAAAGTAATACCTTTTTCCAGAATGCATTCAGATACCTTGGGCTAGGTGCTTTCAATCTTTAATGCAGCAGGACTTAACGTTTGACATTTCAATGAAGCCAGCAGGCCACCAAGCCCTACTGCACATGTAATCAAATACCTTGGCAGCATTCACTGGCCATGTGTTTAAGTCTTAGATTTTGGCAGGCCAATAAAAACCATGTAGAAGCAACTGGGACTGAGTTCCAGGTAAGCTAAGTAGCAGTAGAAAGATTAAATCTGGGACTTGGAAGTTAATCTGACCCAAATTCTCCATAGCCCTGGTAAAAGGGCAACTGAAAACACAAATCCACAGAATCTTTGAGTTTGGAAATTCCCACTGACAATGTCTTCTTCTGCAAGTCAAGTTTTAATCTCAAATATTTAGCCGTTTTTATGGGAATGAACAACTTCAAACTGTTTTAGTGAAAAATTCATCAATTAATTTTGATTTGCAATATCACAAAAACACTTCCTGTCAAACTTATACCAGTACCATACAAACAACAGAGTTAGAAAAATATTTTGATTAATAATAAATCTGTGTCTCAGATACTACCCACCCATATATAGTGAAACCCCACTACAATGATACTCGACATAATGAAAAATCCCTTTACAATATATTTTTTCTTGTTTAGAGTTGTCTACTCTAATGTATAAATTGTTGCTTCTTTATATATAACTAGCTACAATACCCGGCGCTGCCCGGGTTTTCTTCAATGAGGCTTTTTGGATCATGCGATATCTCCCTCTTTCTTTGAGGGACATGCAAACCGTGTCTAAGTTAACCAATATGGCGACGTCCTGCGTGACTCATGAAAGAAATAAATCTAAATTTAAAGAAACGTAGAAATGAATAGTCCCCCCCACCCTTTTTTTTATGGGTGTTAGGTATTTCGATTCCCTCCCCCTGAACTTCAAGTTATCTATTTCTGCCTGTTTGAGCTCCCAAAAATGCTTAATTAAAGCTGTGGAATTTATTCGATGCACTTTACGGGGCCCATAACTAATTTTAAAAACATCCTAAACTATATGAATTTATGCAAATAAATATCAAAAGACAATACGGAGACATTAATTTTCATGATTGAGAAGATATAAATAAACGGTTGAAATCAATGTTATTACATGGATATCCAACTCAAAAGTAGATCCGGCATATTATTCATATTTTTAATTTTCTGGGCTTCGTATCTCCAAGTGAATTCCATATTTCAAAAATCGAGAATTCAATTTAATTTTTAAAATTATTGATGTGGCAGGGAACCCCCCCCCCCCCACTAAATTTCCGTATTTATGCAGTTAAATCGGCAATTTTAATACTGATTTCTATGAGGATCACCCTTTTCCTGACCCTCAAAGCGATGATGGTGATGATTATGACGTCTATTCAAAAAGCCTCATTACTGAGAGTATATTGAAAATGTGGCAAACCATTATAAAGGCATAAACTATTATACATAACTGGCAGCATTAAAGAAGTGACAAACCATTGTAAAGACATAAACACGTCTGAAACTCATCGCTAGGGAACCACGGTAACCAAAGTAAACGTTCGGAAAGTGATTGTTAAGGCCCAAAAACCATTGTTGCCGGACAGTTTTTTGCCCATTTGGGGCATTTGCCCTGGTCTGACGAAATTTTAAAGTAGCCTATCGTTCAAGTCGGGTCGCATTTGGTATATATGCAAAATTTGGCGACGATCGATCTAAAATTGTAGATTTGTATAGAGAACATACACACACACAGACACACAGACACACAGAAAATCAATTTTATATATATAGATAATCTGATCTATAATATTTTTTCTTGGTCTGTAGAGTATCATTATATCGAGGTTTCACCATATAATGGCATCTATATTTTCATTAACAGTGTATTTTTTATTTTTCAAAGTTTTTGTTTCTTTGTACAAGATATAATTACTCATTAATTTTGGGATGCTGAATTCAGATATATGGACATCCATAATTGTTATGAATATTTTTTTCTGACCATAAATCTAGAATGTGTCTCACCTCTGGTAGGTTTTACTGGAGTTTTGTCTACATCATGGTCAGAAAATGGGCTGTGAAAACAAAATAAAAATTACTAATGTTTTTCAACAATAAAACACTTAGTACTAAAACTCCCTTTATAGTATGAAATGCTAGATCACACATTATATATTAAAGCAGAACCTACCTTATTCCTGCTGAATAATTTGGCATGCTGGAGAAATTGATGGGGGGGGGGCAAATTTTCAATTTGAATCAGATGGTCATTTCCAGCATGCCGGAAAAATAGAGGAATGTTTATTGCTTAACAGGAAATTTATATTATGCATTTTCTAAAGAAAAGTATGCTGGCAGATTCGGCAGGGTTTTGGACAAGCACTGTCCTTCAGAATCATACATGAAAAATAAGATGTGAAGTAGAAATAACATTTATAACAAAATAAAAAATTGAAAACAATATTTATATTTAAACAGTTATATGAGTGATATTAATTTATCATCACATTTCCAGCTTAAATCTGATGAGACTTGACTTTAAAAAAAATGAAATGACACCAAGAAAGATTTTTGATTTGGTTAGTTTTATATTGTGCTAGTATTTTTTCAGTATGTTAGTATTGTGGGGAAAAAATCTATAGGTTTTCACATAACATTTTGAAACTTAGGGGTTTCGAACAGTTTAAGACACTTTTGGACAGTTTACCCCACGCGTCCTGTCCAAAACCCCCAACCCTGGTTATAGCGAATATAGCGAAGGTTTTTCACATTCCAGTGTGACTTATATCCAAGCTTGACTGTTTTAGCTGGAAATCATTGATACAGAACAGACATATAACCCATATTTGTATTTTACAGGGCATTCCTGTAAACATGAAGGGTTTCGTAAGAGCTTTTACATTGGAAACAGGTAATATGAATGACATATAATCCCCCACCGAAAAATTTTAATACTTTTTAACATATTATTTTTTATTTAGAAATAATACTGATATTTAAACTAGGGACGGACAAGTGAAAAAACACACCAATTCGGACCGATTTTGTGGGGGGGGGGGGGGGGGGATTTGCTTGGCACTTACGAAATTTTGCTGCCGTCTAAATTTTTTTCTATGGGGCCGTTCAAGTATCACGTAAGCAAATTTTTAGCCATTTTTGACCCCCCCCCCCTGGTCAGCAAAATTTCGTCATCAGCTCTGCCCCTCTGAATCCTAATGCATATTGGTGGGATCGGAGACCTACGGGGGGGGGGGGGGGGGGGCTCGCGTGCCCCTCCTCCCATGTTCAAAAATGTATTTTTTAATGCAAAAAAAAATTTTTTTTTAATTGAAATTTCAGAAGAAAAAATAAGAATAAATAACAATAAAAAGAATAAATTTCTATTAATTTCAAAGGCAGTGAACACAAAATTTACTTTCAATAAGTTCATTGTGACCTCTAAGCCATATAATGATAAATCGCATAATAAAGGCCCTCGGTCCATGGACCAAATATGGCCTCGGAGGGTTATCTGATGTGGCCTGCCCTCCTCAAATCTAATTTTGTACAAAAAATGAACTAAGTGGCACATCTACAGATGGCTTAAGTGTCCCGGGGTACAATTCTAGAACATTTAAGAGGCCCGTGGCAAATTTTCAAATCACTTAAATGACTCGGGACACAGTTCCAAAACACCTAAGCGATCCGTGACACATTTAGAGATTCCTTGAGTGACAGTGACGTAGTTTTAGAGCACTTAAGTGGCCCCCAGTGCGGTTCAACATCACTCAAGTTACCCGCGGCACATTCTCAGATTATTTAAATGGTCCGAGGTATATAACTACAGATCACTTGAGTGATGCGTGGCAGTTTCCAGAGCACTTAAGTGGACCAGACACATTTCCAGATCACTTGGATCCGTGAAACATTTAGAGATCACTAAAGTGGCTATGTAGGGCACTTATCAATAGAGAGGGGATGTTACTTCAACTGCCCACAAACTATCAAAAGGTTTTTTTCATTTTTGGCGCACTGAGTAAGATGCTATTAAAAATATTTCATATTTTCATAAAGGGTAGTTGATGACGTAAGCATTATTCAAACCCCCCTCGTCATCAAAAGTCAGCAAATTGGAAATCACCTCCCACCCCCCTATCGATGATGATGTGATACTTGAACGGCCCCTATTTGTCAAGCCCTGATTTATACATTACTAGATAGGTATATATTTTTATAATGCACAATGAAGTAGGAAAAAAAAGATCAAACTAACTCAGGGCTTGAGCCATGATTTTCACTGTTTTTTGCTGGATTATCGCATTTGTCATCATCCTTAGCCAACTCCAATGAGGTATCACTTACTGATTCATCTTTGTTTGAATCACTCATGTCAGATCTGAAAATGATTTTTAACACATTACATCCAAGATAAGAACGAATTAAATCACAAAATAAATAACCACAGTACAGTCTATGCTCTTCCATCGTTACGTCAAAAACAGATGTTATATCTGGAGTTTGTTTTCTGTGGTTTTAACTTTGAGGTGCAAATGTGAGCCGATCTCTTCGTTAAAAAGTCTCACCACAGAGAGCAACAGTCCTAGAATGGTACAAATATTCACTCATTACACTCATACATACATGGCATCACTGAAAATTCAAAACTTACTTCACTTCTGAAATATAGACGACAGCACTGAAAAAACAGAAGCAAAACTAGATACACACTCGAACTGTTAGGTACACACGCACTTACACTTCCGGCACAACTCACTAGGTATGTAAATTGCCCATGATAGACAGACCTGAGTTATGCCAGCACCTCCTAGAGATAGGCCTCAGCACAGGTTGCAAATTCATCTGTAACATCATTAGGACCACCTAACAAGTTTGCCACATTTTGAACTACAGTATCCTATTTCATTTCTTCTTATTTTGGTGTAGAATCTTTCTGGTTGGCTCACAAATACTGCATGGTGATTGGATGTGGGGCATAGAAATCACCAATTCACCAATCGTTTCTTTTCCACACAACGATCATACTGGCATGAGCAGGGAATTTTTCTCCTGAATATTCTGAAGGGAAATGAACTACTTGTTGACATCATGACCAGGATGTCAGCGTGTAGAGCCTTTTATCTGTAGGAGGTGCTGGTTGTGCTCAGTTTGAAATTTTTTTTTAAAAAGTGACAAGTGGATTTTCAAGATGAGATGAATTAAATTAAGATTCTAGTTAGCATCCACTATTAGCCCAGTTGGTAGGATGTGCAACTGGCCAGCATGAAGGTGGATGATTTGAATCCCACCTGCATCTCGAGAGGCTTTTGTTTTCTCTTACTTTCATTTTTGATATTTTAATGATTACCGATTTATTTTTATTCAAAGTTGATATTAACTGTCCAGTCATCTGAAGGGTTGCCTTGGCTCGCATGGCTCCCACAAGGGTGGGGCTGAATATATAAATTCAATATAGGGAATGTCAAAGCATAGGGGTACTGTTGTAGGTTGTGGAGAAAGTCATCATGACATTGACAACCGATTATTTATATTCGGGGGTGAAGGATCACTATGCGCTTGCTGCATGGAGTGGCAGATCAGTAAGCGAAGCATGTAAACCAGCTCCCCACACGAACCATGACAAAATAAAAGTGAAATTGCATAGCACTAATTACAATATAAATGTAATAATTGTTTTATTTTCAAAATGTACAGCAAGCCCAGGATTTAGTCGAATTTGCCATACATCAAATAGATGTCTAGTGTCTATTGATGTATAAGTCTTCTGCCATATACCTACTACTACTAAACCATACATGCACCTTGTCTACACTCTTCTGCGGAATTTCTAACTGTGAGTGAAGTCTAATGATTAAATCTGTCATATACCAAATAAATGTCCAGCTCCGTACACAAAAAAAAATTGCCAAAAGGGATTATACTGTAGCCGTTCCAATGCTTCAAACGGAAAATCTTGACAAGTATTAGTAAGAGTTGGGATTGCAAAAATTAAGCTGTTTTAAGCTGGAAAATGTTTCAAGTGGGAACTTTATAAGCGAGATCCACCGTATCACATTATATGTGCACTTTGCTATGGAATATATTTTACAAATCTCTCATTTGCTCAGCACGAGTTAAATATTTTGTCAATTACACAAATCCCTGGAGACATAAAGTGTGGCTAAGATTCTATAAGCAGGGTTGCGCCGAATTTGGCAATTTCAAATTCTGCTATTGACGACCTAGAGTTTTTTGGTCACCAAGCATCTACAACATTGTGAAAATCAAGATGGCCAACAAAAAAGAAATCCGGCAATTTTTTTTTTTTTGACAAGCTAGAACATGGAGAGGAGGAATTCTTGAACCAATGAAGAAAGTATTGGCCAAAGGATTCTCGTTTCATTGCATTTGGATTTTGTGTTCCGGCAACCAAATTGTTCGGTGCCACCACTATTCAAAATTATGACAGCGGCCATTGGTGTACCCAAAAGGATTACCCCCTCAAGCCGAGATTATAGTGTTATTTTGCAGGAAAAAACTTAAACTCCCCTGAGAAAAAAAAAAAAATTGTAAACCCCCTTTGAGAAAATTCTGCGTATGCCTATGACAGCGGCACATTGGGCAAGAAACTATAATTTCTTTTGCAGGCATCATGCCAAATTCTGTCAAAAACTGTTCCTTTTGTGACTGAAGAATGCTGAAACATACAAAAAAATATATAATTCACAAGCAAAGGAAGAGCGATGAAAGCTTCGGCTTGTTACTCAATACATTTCAATGATGACAAACCCAACAATGAGACTTAGGAAGCTGGTGACAATAAGAAATAAAAACGAAGCTAAAATAGATAAGGATAGCACATTGGTGCTTAAAAAACATTGTCGCCAATGCAAAATGTTGAAAGAGCCAAGGTAATCAGTTGGCGACATAAAATAATCGCCAAATTTGGCACACAACACCGCTTACCGAATCTTAGCCTAAAGAGTTCATCAAAGATACGACAGTTATTAATTACTTGTCATTCAGTACAACATATAAACACTGTATGGCCGAGAAATGGTGTTTCACAGCGGTGGTGTTAAATGGAGATAAATACAACAAATGAGATCTAAATCTAATCAACAATCAATTATCTCATTCACAAACAACAGCACGCGTTTCACAGCGTCTCACTTTAAACAGAAAAGCCTATTTTATGCACAATATTGTGAATAAATATGTCCGTTGAAAAGATTTCGAAAGCCGGCTAGGGGAGAAACATCTACATCATCATACGCGAAACTGTGCTTTCAAATAGCTTCACGCGCATTCGAATTTTAAACTTGAAAATAAATTAATTTATTTTATTCATAAATTATTCACCTTTGAATGTTTAAAAAGCTGTTTTCCCTCAAAACGTTCAATTTTTTTTATCGTTGTGGGCAAAAAAACAGATTATAAACATACGAATGAAGGAATCACGGAGGTGGCAAGTTTTTTTCTTTTAAGTACTTCTTTTTTAATTTTTTATTCAGCTCATGGAAACGGAAAAACAAGTTCACTCTAGCTAAGGTACATGTATTTTGAACTAAAAACAATTTATTCGAAGTTTTTCATTCTTATTTAATGGATTTCATTCGTTTATGAAGTTTTACAATTCAACTCTAAGAAAAGAACGTATTCGCGGTGACGAAAACCAGCACGGTGAGGAAAAAAATCGCATGGTATTTTTTTCTCTGAATGCGTGTTAAACAGGGGCCTTCGTGATTTTTCCCTTCTTACCAAGGTAAGAAGGGAAAAATCACGAAGGCCCCGGTTAAACCAGCACCTCCTAGAGATAGAGGTCTATCTCATCTATCTCTAGGTGGTGCTGGTTAAACAGTGGTGTGTTAAAAGCACTGAGCTATAGGGAAATCCGTTGCCTAGTGGTTGAAAAACGCATCGAGTGTTCGTCCTCGTTATTTTCTTTTGTCCTTGAGAATTGAAAAAGTTTGCCATAATTGGCACGTTTGTCCCATTGAGAAGAAATATAGCCCTCAGATCACGAGAAGAGTTACGAGAACGCCCCTCTCTGGAGAGGGTCCATTTCGGCGCGGGGAAAAGATAAAAATTATCCCGGGTTGCCAGAGTAAAGGCCGCAAATCGGTTCTCTCTGTATGCGGGTATTCTTCACGCTTCAGTGAACTCCGTCAGTCTTCACGCTTGAGTAAGCTGCGCTTTTTGTGTTGGAGTTTGTTAAAAGATGTACTCGAAAATTGTTGTTATATAAATTTTGGAAGTAAATTAAATTTTATAATTTAAAAAATTTGAATTTTTATTAAATTTAATATTTTGAACTAAAATATTTGATACAGAAAAAAATTCGAAGGGAGTCGTGATCATTTAGTAACAAAGGGAGTAAAATTACTAAAATAATAAAATAAATTAATTGTTAAATTACTTTAAATTAATAATTTAATACAAAAAGAGTATTATTAATTTAATAATAATAATTTATTACTACTGTAAATTATATGGCATTTTCTTCGGTTTAATTTCTATACCGCAGCAAGACGATGTCACCTGCTAGCAATTAGCCATTCTTCTTCTGTTTACCTTCTCTTATCCCACATCGTCTTTTTTTTCCTATTTTACTTTCTCCACAGAAGCTACTCATATGGGCTTTTCAAATAGGTGACAAATGTAGTAGTGACAAATAAAAAGATTTAACATGCCTGCTTGTCAAGTTTGCAGTTATGTCTGTAGCCACCTTAAGGGCATGTCTCCCCAAGGGCAGGGCTGACAGGGATCCGGCCCCGGGGCCCTGGATAGTTCTAATAATTTTTTAAAACTATAAATTCTTAAATTCACTTTAGAGTGACCCGTCGAAGATTCTAGCCTGAGAGCCCGGCTACTACTACTACTAAACCACACATGTACCTCGTCCATATTCCTCTGCGGAACCTCTAACGAATTGGTACATGCAGGAATGTGTGTGTACGTGTAGTGAAACCTGACGTGAAGTTTGTTTATGTGTAATGATTGTTATGTGTAGTGCTGCCATCTACCACCAGTTTTTCAAACGATGAGTGAAGTGTAATGATTGAATAATTAATCCTAAATTAGGCCTGTTGCCATGGCCCCCACATCCTGATGCAGGGCCCCAGGCTGGGATGTTTTACTGGCCCCCCGACCAGACTTTCACGGGAGTTTCATTGATTTCCCCCTCCCCTCAACGCTCCCCCTGACCCCCCCCCCCCCACAAATGACGAACCCCGATTCCCGGCCTAATTTATGTGGCAGCCAATGCGATCATTTTCATCAACCAAAAACCAAAGCTGCGAATCACGAACGAAAAGCAAGCGTAATGCAACCGGTAAGGACTCATTTCCACAAACCAATGTGCAATTTTAAAATAAATTAATAATAATTAATTTTTTATGACTATTTTTTGATTACTTATTCTCATTTACTACTCTTGTTTTAAATTGCCCATATGCATGGCCCCCAGGCTGGGATCTTTTACGGGCCCCCCGACCAGACTTTCACGGGGACTCCTTTATGATGAATTTATAGCATGAAAAACAAAAAAAATGATTAACCCCCCCCCCGGGCCCTAGGGCTGGAGCCTTGTCAGCCCACCCCTTGTGGGGGCCATGCCTGTTGTTCTCTGTGGCGAGACTTTTCAATGGGGAGATTGGCTCGCATTTGCCCCTTGAAGTTGGGAACCACAGGAAACCAACCACCACTATGGCAACGGGGGGGTTCGAACCCGTATCCTTGCGATGTGAGTCCGTCATTATTACCACTCGACCACCACAGCGGCTGAGAGCCCGGCTGCAAGATGTGGGCGGGGGGGGGGGTATGCTTAAGGGCATCGGAAGCATGGTCCTCTCATGCTGCAGCAGGGATCCTGGCTGAGATCTCTCACCGGCCGTCCATACTGAATTTACAGTCTGGAAAAAAAGAAAACTATAAGAATACTCCTGGGTTGGATTTTGTCAGCCTCATCCTTCTGGGGCCATGGTCGAAAATGTTTTATACGAGCAGTGTTCGGCTTCAGCTTGATGCATGGAACTGATTATTGAAAAAAAAAAGCTAGAGTTTTCGATCCCTTCCACGGAATAAAAAATATATATTTTTGTATTAAAATAATATATAATGTGCTGTAAGTGCTCGACAGCCGGGCCGTCTTAAAGGCATCACGGGCTTTCCCGGGCCAAGTGATTTTTCTGAGGTCCTACCACGTAAATTCTGGAAAATTTCAATCAGATCTTATTTTTGTGAATCTAATGCGACAATGCCTTAAGACGACACTGTCGAACAACCGTTGTTTTCGTAACAAAAGCACTGCGATGACAACGTTATTAAAAGAGCACTGCCGTGGCGCTTTTAGTGAAATTTCTAGTAGGCCAAAATAGCGCTAAAGACGCCAAACGGGAACGCGCCGTTGCTAAAGCCGGGTTTTCCTAGAAGCAGGTTTTCTATGGTGCACGCAGCGTAAAAACGCTGATTGGTTAAAAACTTTAATTTCATGTTTCTTTGACCAATCGGAATTTGTGCACGCACTGTAGAAACCTGCTTCTAGGAAAACCCGGCTTGATGCGCTATTCTCGATGGGCAGTTGCTTTACCTAAAAGGAAATAATAGAATCGTCCGAGACGTAACGTGACGTAGGCGATGTTCTTCTCGTGATCGGTGGACTATGTATACCTTATACTATATATATATTATATATACCTTATTTCTCCTCTAAAGTTTGTCCTCGTTTGGCGTATTTTCCGAAGTTCCGTTTTCCCGTATATTTTCAGGGGAAATATGGTCAGGTCACATGTCATTATAAATAAAGCAAACAGTTATTAAGAAGGAAAGAGACAGCTTTATTCTTGCCCAGTCATCAAGGAAACATATTTTTTGGATTTTATGCTGAGGTGAACACAGAAAAAAAAGATATCTAGTCTCCGGCGGGACTCGAACTCAGGCCTTCTTGCAAACCCGGTAAGCATGACTTTTCTTTCAGAGTTCACCTCGGTATAAAATCCAGAAAATATGCTTCCTTGAATCACTAAAAACATTTTTATTTATAATTTTAGGAAATTAATTTATAATTTTGTTATAATTTTTTAGGGAAATTGAATGGCACGTACCGTATATACTCGTGTATAAGCCGACCCTTCCACTTCAGGACCACCAAAACCGCAATAAATTGAAAACCCGTATAAAAGCCGACTCCAAAAAATCCGTGCATATTTCAGAGAAATAAAATTCTTATATTTTCAAGCAAAATGAATAGCTTACGGAAATGTACAATAGAAAATGATTCAAACTTTTTAATCCGTGTCTTCTGAGTCCAAGCTCATCGCAATCCATCAGATAATCATAGCAAGGGCGTAGCGGGGGGGGGGGGGGGGACTTGGGGGTCTGGTCCCCCCCCCCCCGAAATGTGAGAAAATGACCGAAAAAAGGGAAAAAGATGGCCAAATCCATTGTTCTGTCACTTTGGTCCCCCCCCCCAAAATGAAAGTGGTCCCCCCCCCCCGAACGAAATTTCTGGCTACGCCAGAATCCCCTGAATCATAGGGTGCGGCATCTTCGTTTTTATCTTCATCTGGGCTGTTATTGCCATTGTCACTTTCAAAGAGGATATCATCTTCAGTTCCGTCCATCCCATTGCTGATGCAACACTTTTTGAAGGGCCGGATAATAATTTCGGTGGAAACAGAATTCCACACCTGATGTACCCATTGTCACACGAGGCCAATGTCAGGTTTCTTCAAGGCATCACTTTTTGTAGTTTCTTCATCATCGGAACTCATCCATTCGATCCACAAATGCCTCAAATAGTCTTCGAAAAGCTTGTTAATGCTCACATCTAAAGGCTGTAAAATCGACGTTAGCCCACCCGGTATCAAAGAAGCCAATGATGTTTTCGATTTCTTTACCTCGGCTTTGACATTATCGGTTCTGTGGGGTTTGAACATATCCCATACCAATAATGCCGGTTTCTCGAACACTGCTACAGAAATGACTACTGATTGTAGGAGTCGATATTTTCTCATCAAAAACTGACCCGAGTATAAGCCGACCTCCCCCACTTGAGGAACGAATTTTTCCGCAAAAAACTCGGCTTATACACGAGTATATACGGTATTTGTTATTGTTTGTTTAATCTCAGAAATTCCCAAGACAGGGACTAGTACCAGAGTCTAGGAGACTTCGGCTCAGCACTTTGCTGACGGTGGGGGTGTCAGTGCCTTGCTTACACTTTTTGCTAAGCTGATTGGGGGGGGGGGGGGTTCAAAAATAATCAAACTTCTACTTGCGTATACTTGAATGGCACACTTTATTCACTGATTCCAACAATAGTTCCAGACTGTTTGGAGACTAAAAATGAAGTTTTCTTCAACGATTCGGGCATGCTAACGAAGCTTCATGGATGCTTCGGTGACCTCGCGATAGCTGTCCAGACATTACGGTGCCAAGCTAAAAAAAATTTCTATGCAGAGATGGCCCACCATAATCGGATACAGACCGTTAAATGACTTGGCCCTGTCTATAACGATATTTTTAAGGAGATTTTTTAAAACCGTCACAACGATGCATTTTTTTACATTTCACTCGAAATGTTCTTCAATATATTTTTAAACTCGTAACATATTTGAGTTCATCCGAGGACGTCTTATAATATCGTTATTTAGTACCAACTGGTCACCGAAAGTGTTGGATGACGTTTTCGGTATCGCTACATTTTGTGTGATGCACAAAAGTGTATCACGATAAACCTTTTTACAGGCGCAATACAAATCTGACAGAGAATTTTATTTACCAACTACTCAATTTTTGATGCAAATAAATACCCAAAAGCGCATTTTTTTGGTCATACTGCATATAGGGCCAGAACTAGAGGGCAGGGCATCTGCCCCGGGCGGCAAAATTAGGAAGGGGCAGTTTTATGTGGAAACAAAGAACACCCTTATAAAATTATCGAATTTTAAAGTTGGGGTGGACAGCAAAATCATGTTTACTCCGTGTAGCAAAAGTCCTAGTTACGGCCCTGACTGCATAACAACGTCGATTTAGAAAAGATCCCAACAGCAGCATAAATTATATGGTACTTGATGATAGTGTTTTCTCTCGATATAACGATAATCCGTCTACAACGATATTTTTGTTCGGGCAGTAGAGTATCGTTACATCGAGGTTTGACTGTAATACAGTGGAACTACCCTAACGGACACTCGTAGTTAACAGACACCTCCTGTAAACGGACACTCTTCTGATCACTGGTCCTGTGGATTAGTGCTTCAATATGTATTTCACTCCCCGTTAGCGAACACTCTCCATGTCGTTGTGGTGGTCGACACGAATGCAAACCGATCTCCCCGTTGAAAAAGTCTCGCCATAGAAAGCAACAGGAAGGGGCAGTTTTACGCAACGATAGTTTGTAACGTTTTACAGTAAAATTTTACAGCACAACGATATAAATACAGGCGGCCCTCGACTTTCACACATAATTTGTTCCTGAAAATGTGTGCGAATGTTGAATGTTCGAAAGTAGAGGGATGTAAAAAAAACAACAAAAAATTTCACATATATTTTAAGGGTTCTCACTACTCTTTCGACTTCTAAAAGTGAATTTTGAAAAATGACTTCAAAAAATAGTTCAATTGATAGCAAATAAAATACTAAAAATTTCGTGTCAATCGGTTAATTTGTTCTTTCATAATTAAAGAAAGAAATACTGGATTATAGTGTAAACGTATACTAGGAAAAAACACTTTGAACGCGAATTTCTCAGATTGCAGTTTTTGAGCTCATCCGTAAGATTTCAAGAAAACTACGGCCCCCAAAAATTCTGAATTTTTGCAGGAAAGTTTAGTCGACATGTGTTAGTAGAATAGAAATCTCGGACTTTGATATCTGACCATTCGTTAGAATTTTATGAATTTTTAAAGTTTAAAAAAATATATAAATTTTAAAAATATAAATTCAACATTTTTTAAAAAATACTTCCCATTAGTCAATTGCTAAATGCGAGGTCTGTTGTACTAACACATATATGCTAAACTTTTCTGCAAAAATTCAGAATTTTTGGGGCAGTAGTTTTCTTTAAATCTTACGGATGATCTCCAAAACTGCAATGTGAGAAAATCGCGTTCAGAGCTTTTTCCTAGTAAACGTTTACACAATAATCCAGTATTTCTTTCAAATACAAATACAAATACAACGCCACAACAGGCAAAATGCCCAATGAGGTGGCTGATAAAAAGATGCAAATAAAAATATGGATGTCATATGTTTCAAAAATACAGCAACCCCATTAAAAATGCAATTAACACAAATTATAAACAATATATACACATGATAAAATATTATACAATGCCCATAAAGAATACTTATGGTTGTCTTATTCTAAGAATGGATAGCTTCTCGATTTACCCCAACATGTTTATCGTATTTCTTTTTAAGCGTGTCAATTGTGTTACAATTTACTACCTCAGGGGGTAAGCTATTCCATTTATTAACAACCAACCCTATTAGAGAAAAATTCCCTGCGACACCATAACCTTGCATTGTCCCTCACCAATCGATACTGGTGTCCCCTTGTAAAAGCAGTTGATTGGCGGTGTACTAAAAGTTCATGGTCCATCCTATCCATCCCATTGAAAATTTTGAACACTTCGATCATATCTCCTCGACACCTGCATTCATCCAATGTAAACATATTCAGAAAATGAAGTCTCTCTTCATAACTCAAGCCCTGTGTGCCAATAAGGACACGCGTAGCTCTTCTCTGCACCCCTTCAATCAAGTCTATGTCCCTCTGTAGGTATGGTCTCCAAAACCTTACAGCATACTCCAGTCCAGGACGAACTAAGCCTCGAAAAAGCGGAAGAATGACTTTAGGAGAACGCGAACAGACCTTTTTGAAAATGAGACCAAGCATTCTATTCGTTTTTTTGACAACCGCTGAACAATGTTCAGAAAACTTCAGTCGCTCGTCAATGAGAATTCCCAAATCGGTGACTCTAGTTGCATCCGGGATAGTGACACCATTCAACTCGTAAGTGAACCGTGGGTTGTTCGAACCAAAATGAGCGACCATGCACTTATCTACGCTAAACGTCATGCCCCATTCATTTGCCCATGCTGCAATCTTGTTTAAGTTGGTCTGGAGCAACTCCCTATCGCTTTCATTCCCGATTACCCCCATTAGCTTCACATCATCTGCGAATTTGCTAGTAATTCCATCGATACCCTGATCGAGTTTGTCGATAAAAAGTGAAAAAAGTATGGGGCCAAGGACACTTCCCTGAGGAACTCCACTTGTGACGTCTGTCCAACCAGAGAATTCCCCGTTCACCATAACTCGTTGCGACCTATCTCTTAACCACGATTCTATCCAATTCAACAAGTTGCCCCCTACTCCAATCTCGTGTAAACGCTTCAAGTGTTTGTCATGTTGGACCCGATCGAATGCCTTCTGGGAATCAAGGTAAACAACGTCGACATTTTTGCTCTTACCCAAAGCCTTAGTCACGTAATCATGGAAGCAAAGGAGGTTAGTTACACATGACTTCCCCTTCCTGAACCCATGCTGATTATCCGACAATACATTATTCTCGTCTATCCACTTCACAAACTGCCTTTTGATGATAATTTCCAAAATTTTCGAGAGGGAGCTCGTCAAACTCACTAGACGATAATTAGACACCACTTCTCTACTACCCTTCTTAAATATCGGAACAACGTTAGCCAGTTTCCAATCTCTCGGGACGATACCCTCAGCAACACTACTCCTGTATATCTGTGCGACTGGCCCCAACAATTCATTAGCACATTCCCTGAGGACCCTGCGATAGATATCATCTGGTTCTGGTGCTTTGATTGCACATACATTTCTTAGAAGATTTCGGACCTCCACGTCTTCTACTTGAATATCGTTGAGGGTTTTATTACCCTATGCAACACCCGTATATCGAATATCATTTTCTCCATTAAAAACAGACGCGAAAGCACTACACATGCCTACATTACTCTCTAACCTAGAGCCTCCTATCGAGAGGGGGCCAACTGTCCCCTTACATCCATTATTGACGTATCGAAAAAATGATTTTGGGTCAGAACCAATGTTATCTGCCAACCTAGATTCAACTTCCTTTTTACTATCCCTTATGGCTTTCTTCAACATTCTTCTTTTATCAGTAAACAATGATAGGTCACCACGTCCACTTTTATACTCTCTGAATGCTCTTTTCTTTTCAAGATAAAGGTTCCGCACGCTATCCGTGAACCATAGAGGGTGTGATGTACAAACACGCTTTTTCGAACAAAGGGTATGACGTCGTGCAAAACAGAGGACAGCTTCGTACTAAATTCTTCCCATTGACTTACCACCCCTACTGATTCCAACTGGTCTTTGAAAACTTCCGCTAACCTTCTTCTCAAAACATCAAAGTTAGTTCTCCGAAAACAAGGAACCAGTCTTTTGTTATCAACCTTACCCGAGGAAAAGTTACAGTGAAATCTGACGATACGATGATCACTGGAAGAAAACTCGTCCCCTACCGAAACATGTTCAACTAGATCCTCAAAACTAGTAAGAACTAAATCCAAAATAGCAGTACCCCTAGTGGCTTCTGATACATGCTGATACAAAAAATTTTCGAGCACCAACTTAAGAAAGTCTCTTTCATACTGATTTCCAGATGAAAGGTTCTCCCAATCAATACCCGGGTAATTGAAATCCCCTAGTATGAGAACCCTCTCTCGCTTACACATGTAGGAAATTTCATCATGCATTTTGGCAATGTAGTTTTGATCCCTATTCGGACAAACCCCAACCATAAGCTTATGACGTCTTTTGCTCTCAAGTTCAACCCATATGGTTTCAATATCACTTCTCTGCACGTTACACTCTCTAGCCTTCAAACAGGATTTCACGTATATCAATACTCCACCCCCTTTCCTATCAGATCTATTTCTCAAAAAAGTATCGTATCCTGAGATGTGTAAGAAAGATTCATCCCCATCGTTTGCCCAAGATTCTGTAATGGCTATAAGATCCAAGCCCTCCACAACTATCATAGTGTCTAAAAAATCTTTCTTATTACCCAAGCTCCTGGCATTTATTAACACACATTTTAATTTTCCCGGTGGTTTGTTGTCAATCGAGAAGCCATCCAAGTCAGAGGTGGGTAATTCCCCGTCAGTACTGTTGTGATTATCATTAACTAACCCGCATTCCCGACTACGTGGTCTGGGAGTAAAAAACCTGACCTAAGACTATCGTAAACCTCCCAGACCCCTCTCTTATTTAGATGGATCCCATCCGAACGAAGCCACCTATCGGTAAATGCGGGAAGCTCCAAGAACGTGACCCCAAGTGAGGAGCAAATGTCCTTCAGGCCTATATTGAATTACGAAAGAACAAATTAATGGTAACATTAATTTTTGTTCATAAACCAAGAATTTATCATATTCAAAGGTGATTATGTATAATTCCAAGCTCGTATTGGTAAATATGATTAATCGTCAGTTAATTACTCAATTTACTAAACATAACTATGGTCCAGGACGGTGGTTCCGAATGGCAATGTTGGTTTTGTTTGCATTAGATTTTTCACTTTCAAGGGCATAGTTGAGGATAACTACTTAACATAATGAGAGCTTCACTTGACAAATGCTGTGTATTTTCGTAAGGGAGAAGAAAATACCTTTATGGCCTTTTCATAGATTAAATAAAATAAATAAATGCAAATGTTAACGAGATTTTTGTTTGATCATTTGATTATTTTTGTTGCACCACGGTCATTTTCTGCACACGAGAGCTAATTAGACCAGGACCTACAATTTATTGCCGGTTCCGAACGGCAGGATTGTTTTTTTTATACTCATCGAGAGGTTGGTGCGCTTATCCCTCGATGGGGGACTCCGTGCGATAGTAATTTTTTCTGCGATCATGTCGCCGTTTCGGTGGTTCCCCTGTGTCAGGAAAGTTTTCTGACAAGGACGAACCGGGTATCGAACTCGTGATACCTCTAAACATCCTTTGGTACTTTAGGTGAGTATCTTATCGATATGTTTTAAAAATATATATATATTTAAAAGTAACTAAATTTAAATTAGTAATTTTTATACTTCAGAATTTTAGTTCCGTAGCTGACAATTGCCGACAAAATTTATAATTATCATGATATATCATTAAAATTACTCGATTCAGTTATTAATTTAACTTTAATTGGATTTGAAATCAAAACAAATATTTTTGTTTCTTCCATATTAATCTGTGTTAAAATTATCGAGTCTACAATAACTCTTAGCAAGCAAGCTGCAGCGCAACAAAAAAATTAATTCTTTTTTAGTTCAAAGGCCAACAAATTGATACGTGAAAACAAGTATTGCAAGACCGATAACGGTTTTTATGTTTTTATCTTCTTCACACTAATTTCAATTTTTGTTGCAAAATACGTAAGTGCACGCATCATGTACGGGTAGAAATAATTAATTGGTTTTTAATGAAGAGAAGAAAGGTTATACATTTTTACATACTATTCATCACTGTCCAAATTTGTTTGGGAATTATGCATAAACGTCGGTCGGTAAGACTTCTTTATCGAGACGATTCATGATTGTGCATAACCACCGGTGTGTGTTGATGCACCGGCGGTATCAGTTTTACCCACACACATACACACACACACGAACGCAGTATATTGTACCTCTCCATTAACGGACAGTTAATGGAGTCAGTTAAGTCTCCGTTATCGACAGGCAAGGCCGTCTTAAGAGCATCACGGGTCCTCGGGCAAAGGGATTTTTCTGAGGCCCTACCTGGCAAATTCTCGAAAAATTCAACTATTTCTCATTTTTCTGAGGCCCTCTTTTCTTGAGGCCCCCGAGCCCATGCGTTAAGACGGCACTGTCGACAGGTTCTACTGTATATATAGTATTTATAAAAAAAATTTCCCATACATATACAGTTGGATTTGAATATAAGACAAGAGTATGCATATTTTTCTCAATTTTTTTCTCACTTTTTTTACCGAATGCGGACGTCTTCCTGTGTGAAAATGCCATTATTATTATTTTTTCCTTGCATCTTCTTCATCTTGTGGCACTTGTTCTTCACAAACTTCTTTCGCGACCTTCGACTCTTCCCCAGGACTCAGTGATGGAAATAGATGCTGCGGAGCAGAGAATTGCCTCTCTCTGAAGGGAAGAAGTAAATCACGCATCTTCTCACTTCATCCCCCCCCCCCCACCGCCTATCTCTCGCTCGTGGCTTTATTTTATTTTATTTATTTTTTTAATCTTCTGTCTCATAGAAGCATTTCTGTCTTGTTTCCTCTGGCACTTGTTGTCCCAGTTTCGAGCAAAAAGTTCGACTGCGAGGTTCACCGCTCGCTCGACAACTGCTTCTATCGGACTATTATCTTCTGGTAAGTGACCGCTATTTGATTTGGTATCAACAATACCTTTTTTTAAAATTAATAATCATATGTTTTGATAATAATGGTGAACGATTCCCTCTCCGCTCATCATTATTTTTGTATTTTTCAAATGATTTCACCTTTTCACCTCCATAGAGAGAACTTCATTGCCTTTGAATGTTTAAACATCATTTGGTCGTTCCAAATAAAAGAGAATTTTCAGTTAAAAAATGATTTAACGATATATGCACTAGGCTAGTAATAAAAGTGCATTTTATTCGTGTAGTGCTTTGGTATTGTTACATCTAAATTATTCACTAAGAAGGAACTCAAGTGAACAATAATGGAAGAATCAAACCATGTGTGAAAAACTGAAAACCGAGAAGCCGGTGATTGTTTTTCTTTGAAAAATTTCTTAGTGGTTGTGCGTGAACTACCTTTGCCAGGATCTCATAAACCAAAGAAAGTTTCAGATTGTGTAGATGATTCACCTTGAGGTGGTGCTGCCATCTGATGTTTCAAGTTAAAATGCGCATTGTTTAAGTCTAAATTTTCAATGAGATTGGAATTATATGCTTTCATATCTGTTCATTTTTCCCCCGCATGTGTTTGACGACAGTCGTGTCACATTGAGTTTAGAGACTGTCCGAAAGGGAAAGGCAATAGGGAAATAGGCCTACTACTCATCTACGACATTTTACTATGTAATTCGTCCACTATAATTATATTTTACTCAATTTATTTTCTTTTCAACTTCTATGCAATCTGGGAAACATTAAAGAATCCAGACGTGGGTACGACAGACACGATATACTCTTAAACATTAATACAGTATAACAGGGTCTATTATACAGTAACTGTCTCAAACGCAAAACATGTCTGCAATTCATCATCGCATGTACAGTATGCGTATTTATACATGTATTGTATCATTATATCGGGGTACGATTAACAAATTTTACGATCGTATCCCGATATAATGATAACAAATTTTGCGATCGTTCCCCGATATAATGATACAATACATGCATGAATTATCATGTATAGTATATCATATACACGATTTGCCATATGTTTACTAACGATGCGATGCTTGGATATTATGCCTGATTGCCGATAAAAGTGATTGATTTAGGTATATATATCAATTTACCAACGATGCTTGTGCACTATGCATAATCGCTACTAAAAGTGATAAATTTAAGGAAATTTATCAAACTTACCAACGACTCTTGGGTACTATACATAATCACCGCTAAAAATTTTAAATTTAAGGAAATTAATCAAATTCACCAAAAACACTTCGGTATTATGCATTACCACCGATAAAAGTGATTAATTTAAGGAAATTTATCAACCTTACAATAATGCTTGGTAGGTATGCATAGTAACCGCATTTATCACATTTACCTTAACATATAGGCCGACTAGACTCATTTGGAATTTTTTTCATATTTATGAAAATCACCAATTACACTTGGGTATTATGCATAATCACAGATAAAAGCGATGAAAATATGAAGTATTTAATAAAGTTGCCAACGACACTTGTGGTTATTATGCATATATAATCGCAAGTGACAATATTTTCAGTATTTATCAAATTTACCAATGTCGCATGGGTATTATGCATATTAGCCGGCAAAAGTGATAAATTTATCAAACTTACCAAGACGATTGGTGAGTATGCATAATCACCGGTCATTATGTATAATAACATATTTATCACATTTACCGTAATATTCCCACTGAATAATGATAGATAGATAGATAGAACCGCTCACAACCCCGGACTGATGCAAAGCACCTTACTTCCATTACCTCAAAAGAGGCAGAGTTGTGTCGGAAAAGTTAGCAAAGATTTATAGTGGTGGCTCTCCTTGCCCCGTGCTCGCAAGTTTCGAATTACTCGCGTCGTTCTCCCCATGAAGACAGCGATCAACCAATGCAACATACAAGCCATTTGACAAAATAAAAAACATTGAATAATGATATATTCTAAACACTACCTAGTCTTTGATCTTCCGAAATTTGCACATACAGTAAAACTTCAATTAACCGTCACTCGTTCAACCGTCATCGTCTAAAAAAAAACTGAAAAAAAACAGCCCCAAATTTTAAGGTCCAAAAAGATCGGATCACTGCTTTGGTCTGTACAAATGACACCGACAATCATAGATTACCCCTGCTTGTAATTGGTAAATTCAAAAAATTGCGAGCTTTTAAAAATTTAAATATGAACACATTGCCTGTGAACTATAATGCCCAAAAAATGCCGGGTTGAGTTTTTTTACGGCACGCCCACGATCTCACGATCAATGAGCTTATATCGCAAAAGCGCCAGAGCCTGGACGTGCTCGGTTCTATACTGTACTATTCTACTATGCAAATACAAATACAAATACAACGCCACAACAGGCAAAATGCCCAACGAGGTGGCAGAGAAAAAGATGCCCATAAAAAAATGGATGCTATATATTTCAAAAATACAGCAACCCAATTAAAGATGCAATTAACACAAATTATAAACAATATATACACATGATAAAATATTATACAATGCCCATAAAGAATACTTATGGTTGTCTTAATCTAAGTATGGATAGCTTCTCGATTTACCCCAACATGTTTATCGTATTTCTTTTCAAACGTGTCAATTGTGTTACAATTTACTACCTCCGGGGGTAAGCTATTCCATTTATTAACAACCCTATTGGAGAAAAATTCCCTGCGACACCATAACCTTGCATTGTCCCTCACCAATCGATACTGGTGTCCCCTTGTAAAAGCAGTCGATTGGCGGTGTACTAAAAGTTCATGGTCCATCCTATCCATCCCATTGAAAATTTTGAACACTTCGATCATATCTCCTCGACACCTGCGTTCATTCAATGTGAACATATTCAAAAAATGAAGTCTCTCTTCATAACTCAAGCCCTGTGTGCCAATAAGGACACGCGTAGCTCTTCTCTGCACCCCTTCAAGTCCCTCTGTAGATATGGTCTCCAAAACCTTACAGCATACTCCAGTCCAGGACGAACTAAGCCTCGAAAAAGCGGAAGAATGACTTTAGGAGAACGCGAAGAGACTTTTTTTGAAAATGAGACCAAGCATTCTATTCGATTTTTTGACCACCGCTGAACAATGTTCAGAAAACCTAAGCTGCTCGTCAATGAGAATTCCCAAATCGGTGACCCTAGTTGCATCCGGGATAGTGACACCATTCAACTCGTAAGAGAACCGTGGGTTGTTCGAACCAAAATGAGCGACCATGCACTTATCAACGCTAAACGTCATGCTCCATTCATTTGCCCATGCTGATCCTGTTTAGACTGGTCTGGAGCGACTCCCTATCGCTTTGATTCACGATTACCCCCCTTAACTTCACATCATTTGCGAATTTGCTAGAAATCCCATCGATACCCTGATCGAATTTATCGATAAAAAGTGGGGGCCAAGGACACTTCCTTGGGGAACTCCACTTGGGACGTCTGTCCAACCAGAGAATTCCCCGTTCACCATAACTCGTTGCGACCTATCTCTTAACCACGATTCTATCCAATTTAGCAAGTTGCCCCCAATTCCAATCTCGTGTAAACGCTTCAAGAGTTTACCATGTTGGACCCGATCGAATGCCTTCTGGAAATCAAGGTAAACAACATCTACATTTTTGCTCTTACCGAAAACCTTAGTCACATGATCATAGAAGCAAAGGAGATTAGTTACACATGACTTCCCCTTCCTGAATCCATGCTGATTATCCGACAATACATTATTCTCGTCTATCCACTTCACAAACTGCCTTTTGATGATAATTTCCAAAATTTTCGAGAGGGAGCACGTCAAACTCACTGGACGATAATTAGACACCACTTCTCTACTACCCTTCTTAAATATCGGAACAACGTTAGCCAGTTTCCAATCTCTCGGGACGATACCCTCAGCAACACTACTCCTGTATATCTGTGCGACTGGCCCCAACAATTCATTAGCACATTCCCTGAGGACCCTGGGATAGATATCATCTGGTCCTGGTGCTTTGATTGCACATACATTTCTTAGATTTCTGACCTCCACGTCTTCTAGTTGAATATCGTTGAGGGTTTTATTACCCTATGCAACACCCGTATATCGAATATCATTTTCTCCATTAAAAACAGACGCGAAAGCACTACACATGCCTACATTGCTCTCTACCCTAGAGCCTCCTATCGAGAGGGGGCCAACTGTCCCCTTACATCCATTATTGACGTATCGAAAAAATGATTTTGGGTCAGAACCAATGTTATCTGCCAACCTAGATTCAACTTCCTTTTTACTATCCCTTATGGCTTTCTTCAACATTCTTCTTTTATCAGTAAACAATGATAGGTCACCACGTCCACTTTTATACTCTCTGAATGCTCTTTTCTTTTCAAGATAAAGGTTCCGCACGCTATCCGTGAACCATAGAGGGTGTGATGTACAAACACGCTTTTTCGAACAAAGGGTATGACGTCGTGCAAAACAGAGGACAGCTTCGTACCAAATTCTTCCCATTGACTTACCACCCCTACTGATTCCAACCGGTCTTTGAAAACTTTCACTAAGCTTCCTCTCAAAACATCGAAGTTAGTTCTTCGAAAACAAGGAACCAGTCTTTTGTTATAAACCTTACCCGAAGAAAAGTTACAGTGGAAACTGATGATACAGTGATCACTGGAAGAAAACTCGTCCCCTACCGAAACATGTTCAACAAGATCCTCGGAACTAGTAAGAACTAAATCCAAAATAGCAGTGGCTTCTAATACATGCTGATACAAAAACTTTTCGAGCATCAACTTAAGAAAGCATCTTTCATACTGATCTCTAGACGAAATGTTCTCCCAATCAATACCTGGGTAATTGAAATCCCCTAGTATGAGAACCCTCTTACGCTTACACATGTAGGAAATTTCATCATGAAATTTGGTGACGTGGTTTGGATCCCTATTCGGTGGATTGTAACAAATCCGAACAATAAGTTTATGATGTCCCTTGGTATTCAAGCTCAACCCGTATAGTTTCAATATCACTTCTCTTCACGTTACACTCTCTAGCCTTTAAACATGATTTCACGTATATCAACACTCCACCCCTTTCTCTATCAGATCTATTTCTCAAAAAAGTATCGTATCCTGAGATGTGTAAAAAAGATTCATCCCCATCGTTTGCCCAAGATTCTGTAATGGCTATAAGATCCAAGCCCTCCACAACTATCATAGTTTCTAAAAAATCTTTCTTATTACCCAAGCTCCTGGCATTTATTAACACACATTTTAATTTGCCCGGTGATTTAGTGTCAATCGAGAAGCCATCCAAGTCGGAGGTGGGTAATTCCCCGTCAGTACTGTTGTGATTATCATTAACTAACCCGCATTCCCGACTACGTGGTCTGGGAGTAAAAAGCCTGACCTAAGACTATCGTAAACCTCCCAGACCCCCCTCTTATTTAGATGGATCCCATCCGAACGAAGCCACCTATCGGTAAATGCGGGAAGCTCCAAGAACGTGACCCCAAGTGAGGAGCAAATGTCCTTCAAACTTATATTGAATTGGTGGATCCTACTCCTATACCCCCTACTACCCCTTGGCCGCACTGGCATCACTGCCACATCTGAACCCTCCTCCCTAGCGGATAATAGTAAATCCCGGTACTCTGACAGGGACTCACTAATATTCGCTCCTACCTGATTTGTTCCCACCCACAGAATCACCCGCAAGGGCAACTTTCGGCGATGGAAAACGTCTCGAACGTTGCCAATCTTCCCCCCAGGAAGACAACAGCGCTCGAAACCCCGAAAATCCCTACACACTCGGTTCCCAATGCCCAAAAAAAGTGTTTGGATGAACTAAACAATTTTTTCAGAATGGCTCAACAAAGTTTTCTTGCCTCACTCAAGTTAGAGCTCATATGGCCGAAAAGCAGTTGCCGCAGGAAGCACTGCCATTTATGGGCAATACCCCGATACAAGCCTCTTCTGAACTCAAAAATGATGATCACTCTCACCAGATGATGACTAAATACAATGCCTCTTTCTCCCAGCGACTACAACTCCACTTATACAACCTATGGACCAGCGCATAATTGAAAATATGAAGCGACGTTATAAAAAACCTTTTATTGAAGGCTTGCTCTTATCTGATGATGCCATGACTGTCAAAGAAGGAAGAGATACAACATAAAGGACGCTATTTTCAATGTCACCACTACCTGGACTGACGTTAAATTGAAGTTTATATTGATCGTTTTGTAAAATTTTAAACATAATATATATGTATTATTCACTTTTAAAGGACTTTATTTTCATTTTTGTCCCAAGTCCGCAGTGAAATCACATCACTGTACATTAGGGTGGAACGAAAAAAAGGGTGTTTTTTTCACTTTTTTTGGAAATTGATGTTGCCTTAGTAATCAAAAGATGCCTTTCAAGGTTTTAAGACGTTATACCAAAATCTAGGAAAATATTTTAATATCTTGAGGTTCCTCACGGACCCTAAAGGTCGAGCAAAAAGACTTTTCTAAGTGCACATTATGAAAATCTTTTTAAACATTATATATATATATATATATAATAAATCCTTTTGGGGGGTGGGGTGGGGACAAAACTATAACCATATTCCAAATTATAAAAAAAAAAAAAACCACACAGTTTCACGATATAGGTGTCAGGAGAATGCCTCTATTGCTTCCTCTGTTATCACACTGTTATTACATTTCACTTTTTTGCAAAATAGTCCACTTTTTTACAAACGATGCAAGAGTACTCCTTGATTTTATTCTGACTTGAATGAAGCCTTCACGATTCTCGGTTGTTGATACAGCAAGAGATGCTTCAGTTACGAGTCGTCCGCACCGTTCAACAGCTTTTGTGTGTGACACGGAAAATTTGGTATAGATGGAAAAGCCGGTTCAGATAATTTTTGTGGGTCCAGTTCTTGATTTTTTATGATAGGTGGTTCAGTCACTCGCACTTGATCCCATGCAATTAGTTCCGAATAGTGCTTAGCAGAAAAATTTATTTTTGGAACATGGGAAATGTAAGGATTTCTGCTTCTGATAATCCCTCATTTCTAATTTTTAGAATTCTCTTTTTCCCCAGTTCTTTGCCCGTACTATTTCCACAAGATATCTCTGATCTGCATTTAAATCACTGTTGTCACTGTCCATTATCGGAAGGTTATTAGAGATTGGTTTAAATTTCACAATAGGTAATCTTTCTCAATTTTCCAAACTTTTTCCGATATCTTTTTATAACCAGTATTGGTAACAGTTCCGTCGCATACGATCGCCATCAATTCTTTCGTATCAAAATTTTGCTTCAAAAAGTCAAAGAATTGATGACTTTATATCCCTTGCTCTACTGCTTCTTGGAGTTGTGTGACCGAGATAAATTGATCCGGGTTCCTTGTTATGTGTTCTTCAGATATGGTTCTTCTATGGAAAAAATCACCTTCTTTGACATTAGCTAAGGTTTTGTCTTTTCAACCATCAAAATATATTCCTCGCACATTTTCTTCTAGGAATTTTATCTTGGAAAAGAACTTTCTGTGATGCTCTTTCACGCCTTGTTTTCATCCGGTCTATTGTCACATATTTGGCTTCTCTTTCGTCAATAACCCGACATCTTCCAGCACAGCATTGGCAATAATTGCAGCTGATCGATCAGACACACCAGTTCTATCACAAGCAAGAGGAACATTTGGTAATTTAGTTCTCATCTGTGAGGATGATGCTAGAACTTCAAAAACAAATGAAGTCCTTGCTTCGGCACTGATTGAAGGACCAGCTTCAGGTACTGGTAGATGGAAATGCTAACTTCAACGGCAAACTGCGTTTTGGCTCATGTAGATCATTTTCCTCAGAATCGTTGGATATAGATGAGTTTTCAGTTGTTTATTAACTAATTTCCGCCGTTTCTTCTTGAGATGACTTCAAACGGGATAATATTTTCATTTTCCTTTGTTCATTGTTTTTCAGTTTCTTCGCTGTTAGGACATCTACTCGACCAATGGTCATCTTGCGTGTACTTCTTTGATCTTGCAAGAAATCTCGCTCTAAATTTGGGACCTTTCTCAACTTGTCATACTTACAGTCTTCAAAATCACATTTGCATGCTGCAATGTCGAACAATTTCCACATTTGACTGAAAACATTTCAAGTTCAACTTGAAAGTTTGAAGAATCTTTTCTTGCTTTCATATTTTTCTGAAGATTCTTGTATTTACAGTGAAAGTCTTTGAAAATTTTGCATATCCGTTGGTGAGAAACCGTAGGAATTGAAGCAATTTTCCAAATATTTTCTATCTTTGGCACGATAATTTCAAGAATGTCTACAATAGCTGGATCTTTTCTTGATTGTTGTGCCTTCATATTGCGTTGAGTTAGCAAATAACAGAGCATAACATCGCCATAGGTGGGCAAGATCCGAGAATCCAACTTTTTAGGATTTCCTAAAATGTCACAACAATAAAAGCTTCTGGTCGTCATTTTGACTGCTATACATCCTCTCAGTTAAAGGATAAGATTGTAATGAATACTGAAAACAAGGGGAGAAACATCTAGTTCACTGAACGAATCAGGTGTTCAGGGGAATAGGAAAGCCTCCTCCACGATGTCATGCTACAGAATTCTACACGTGCGTAAAACTTTAGGGGCGATGAGGAACCTCAAGAAGTTTGAATTTTGGGGAAAAAAATTAGGAATGGTATTTCTTCACATAAAGGCATATTTTAAATTCTATTACGATGACAATTTCGAAATTTTTTTTTTCGTTCCACCCTACTGTACATATGTATTAAGAGATTTCTGTTATCCGTCTATTCGGTTATCTGTCACTGCCCTGGTCCGGACGGCGATGGTTAATCGAAGTTTCACTGTATAACAAACAGAACCCAATTGTCACGATAGGGGACTTTTTAAAACTTTATTCATTGCTCGACTAATGGTCGAAATTATTGAAAAATGTCAGACAACAATTTTTTCTTGACTGCAACAATGTTCTCTTTTTATCCACGTTGCTTTAACAGCGCGTTTTTAGAAATGTTTATTTCTTCATAGTAGTTTGCCATTCTGTTTGCTACAAATATAAAGAGAAAACCAGAGCAATGCCGGACATTTTTATCAATTTGAAATAACATAATAAAAAAAAAACTTTCCACCTGGTTTTGATAACCTCAATGCAGTTGACTGACTCTTGAAAAATGTAAAAATGCCACATTAGAAATTTGGTCTCTTCAGCGAATATTTAAAAATAAATTTATTGGTTAATACGATTATTGGCTAAACTTCGTGAGTTTAAGTACAGACTCAACGTTTCTCCAACACCAGAGTTGTCATTAGGAGAGAATTAGATTGAACTCTCTGACTGAAACGAATTCAACAGAATCATAACCAAAATCAAATCTGTACATTTCAGTCAGTTTCATTCATCTCCTAATGATGTCAATCTTCGGTGTTTGGAGAAACTTAAAGTCGATACTCACGACTTTCCTTGGCCAGAGACGCTCTTATTCACTGAACGACGCCATGAAAACCTGACAAGCTACATAAAATTTATTGATATTACAAAGATGAATAAATTCGTTTATTTAATTTATTGATTTATTCATCAAAAAGAATGGCACATTAAAATTTTATTTCGTTTAAAATACGGTATTTACAAAGGCATGACAACCATATTTTTATGGGCATCTTTTTATCAGCCACCTCGTTGGGCATTTTGTCTGTTGTGGCGTTGTATTTGTATTTGTATTAGAAGTATTGTATCGTGAAAGAATTATCTTTTCTGCTATTTTTGCTGATTTTCTCAATGACTTTATGTAAACTACACTTCTATAACAAACCTACCTTATATGTATCTACCTTAAACATACTATTACCTAGTATTAAGAAGACACCAACGAATAAGGCAAATAAACGAAAATAAAGTGATTATAATTAGTGAGGTAATTATTTTCGTGTATTTGCCTTATCTGTTGGTGTCTTCTTAATATTCTTGGGCAAAGTTGTTCAACTCTTCTATATTACCTAGTATGTTTTGTTAAGGTATCCGACTACGTTGAAAGCGTCATTTTGGAAGAAAATATCTATTTCGATTTTTTATTTTTTTATGCAAGCCCTATTTTTTGTGATTCCAAAAAAGGCCTTGTTTTGTTTATATGAAGCTCTGAATTCGAATTACGTCCACTTCAGTGTTGCATTTTTACATATAAGTAAGTCGTGAATAAAAACATTGAACACGTTTAACGAATGCTATTTTTGACATTTTACTTGAGTTTGAAACATGATTTTCTAAAATTCTGTTCATTGTATCATTACGAAATTTCAATGTAGCTATATATAGTTGAGGCCATAAACTAAAATCTAAGGTCTATCACACATGTTTGTTGAATTACAGTGTTTTATAGACAAAATATAGAATGACATTTAAAAACATTCACACGTACATTAACTGATTTGAGTATAATTTATGAGCATATCATACAATCCTTTAAATTTCAGTTCATAACCGGCACCGTTACTAGTTGAATGTACTGTAAAAGTGACAAAACATTCCGTTCATATAATTTTTTTGCAATCCTGTTTGGAATATCACTTGAATTTTGCTTAAAATTTAGCATAGAATATGATTTTTCCATAGAAAATGGCATAAATAGTTCAAAATTTATTATTGTTTTCATCATTTTGGGACAATTTATATGAAAAAACGAAATTAAAGTTCACTCCAGTATCATTTTAAAGAAAAATGACAAGTGAAAGATAGTCGGATATCTTAATAACTACATGTCATACTCTGAAGGTCCCGAACTTGTCACCAGGTGGTGCTTTAATTAGTATAGTCGTATCACACACGTACCCATATTACTGTACTATCATATTAATTTTATGACTGAGCAAAATTCCAAAAGTTATTCAGGTTCATACGTAAAATTTACCATGTTCTTTATTTCTCTTAAATATTTATCCTTTATGATCTCGGGCATCCGAAAATGACTCGAAGAGGTAAAAAATGTAAGAGGTTGCGCTCCCATGTCATGATATACGGAATTTTGAAGAGTTCATAACTCGACAAAGTTCTAGGTACACTACATCGGGCACGCGCAAAAAAAATAAATAAAAATAAATAAATAAGAAAAAAATAATAATAATAACGAGTAAAGGAAAACCCCCTCCCCTGCGGGAAATTATCGACTTTCTTGTGTTATCTCGACAAATAAGTAAGTTTCGAATAAAATAACATCTCAAATTTAAGGAGGTTGTTTTTTTTTGTGAGATGAATCTATCGGATTTAATCAGCAATATGTGCACAATATGACTGTACAAGTGTAATCTTTTACCGTATCGCTTTAATTAATTACAGAATACTTCCCAGTACATTTGTAAATTAACCATTGACTTTCAAAATTCAGAGACATCCAGTATTTATTCTTTCTCAACGATTCTTTAACCACTCGTCAGGCACGTGCAATCTGCGGGATGTAGCACGATCTATTTTTTTCCGTGAGATTTGCAGTTTTTTTTGGAATGGCACACAATGACTCATAATAGCTTCTCCCCTCCACACCTTTCTACGTGCAGAATTATTCTTCATTCGTTTCTCTCCTATCACGTTGGTTTTCGTGGAGCTCCAAGTCTTCTTCAAATATAAATACTAAGACCAGAGCAAGCGAATTGCCCAACGAGGGGACTAATAAAAAATCCACTTGTTAGCAGTTACAAATGCAAGTATTTGTATTTGAAGAAAAAGAGTATAAGAAATATGAAAATGAAGAGTAATCGTGGAGTTAATAGTCGTTCGATGAATTTCATAACCATTAAAGCCTAATTACTTACATTAAATTCATATATTACATAGCATTTCCTGACTTTCTTAAAAAATCTCGAATAATGATAAATAAATTTAAAAAAATGACTGAAAAAAATCAAAATATGCCCACACATAAAAATGTAGATTTCAAAAATATTTTGAAATTCACCCAATTTTAAAGTCCAGCAATCTAAACTAAAGGAATTTTAAAGCTTTTATTTGATTTTTATTTATTATCTTCATACCATAAGTAATTATGATGTGAAAACATACGAATAGCTTTATCTGCAACCATTGGCGTACGCAAAGGGGGGAGGTTTGGATTCTAAACTCCCCTTAGGCCAAGATTATAGTGTTATTTTGCAGGAAAAACGTAAGATCCTCCCCCCCCCCTCCCGAGAAGAAAAAAAAAATTGAAACGACCCCCCCCCCTTGAGAAAATTCGGCGTACACCTATGTCTGCAACTACTTACATAATAATAGTAATAGTGTATTACGTATTATTATTATAACGTCAGCATCCATTATCATTTGTGTATAAGTGTTTTATTAAAATTAAAGAAGAGCACAGCTAAACATTCGAATTTACATGAAAAAAACCTTATACATACTACAGTCGAATACTGTTATAGCGAAAATCTCGTTTTAACTAACACATTTCTAATCCCCCAGATAAGTTTACATAGGAACAATGCAAAAAATCTGGAATTCCTTTATAATGAAATTTCGTTGTAACGAAGTGATTTCTCCGGTTTCTTGGAGTTCATTATAACGGGATTCGACTGTACTTACATATAGTTTTAAAAAAAAGTCGGGTGAATTTTTAAAATATACAGTATAATCTTTTTTTTTTTTTGCGAATAATCAAAACGTTGTAAAGAACTAAGATATGAATGTCAGATCTCATCCCTGATTCAGTTTCAGATGAAGAAAAATAAAACATCAACAATTTTCCATATTGAAAAAAAATCTTGGACTCAATTAGTTTTTTTTTTCTTCTTGTTAGATTTTTCACTTTTAAGGGCATAGTTGGGGATAACTACTTAACATAATGAGAGCTCCACTTGACAAATGTTGTATATTTTCGTAAGGGAGAAGAAAATACTCTCTTATGTGTCCTTTTCATAGATTAAATAAAATAAATAAATAAATGCAAAAATGTTAACGAGATTTGTTTTAAAGGAAAATACTAAATTTACATTAGTTATTTTTATACTTCAGAATTTTAGTTTCGTAGCTGACAATTGCCGACAAAATTTATAATTATTATGATATATTATTAAAATTACTCCATTCAGTTATTAATTTAACGTTAATTAGATTTTTGAAATCAAAACAAATATTTTTGTTTCTTCCATATTAATCTGTGTTAAAATTATCGAGCCTACAGTAACTCTTAGCAAGCAAGCTGCAGCACAACAAAAAAATTAATTGCTTTTTAGTTCAAAGGCCATTAGTACAGTCACAAAATTTAAACTTAACTCTCAGAACCTGATACTAAGAACCGAATTATTGTTCAGTATACGCAAAAATGAAAAACACATAAATTTAAAAAAAAATGTTGATAATCTTTTAAATTGTTTATAGTTGTCAACACCTGTTCATTCATTTTTCATGTAAATTCGATAACGTTTAAGTCTGGTTCATGAATTTTTTCCAATGATTTATTGAACTATATATATATGTACATCGGAGGAAGAATGTAAAAAGTAAGATTATGGACACAGAGCTCCTAAATCAGATTCGCGATCAATTTCAAATCGTTGAGTCACGCAGATCATGTTGTTATCGGAATCATCATCGTTTTGAGGGTAGTATATGTATATATTCTGCCAGTTCCAATTTAGAAGACAATGGTGTTCCATGGGCTAATGTTTTAATTATAGCACTATCTCCTAACCTTATTCAAAAAGTAAAAAAGAACTTCTCGATGAACTGGAGAAAGAAAGACTTTGGGCAAAGTTTCAAAGGAGCAAGCAAAAAGGAGTTTATTCACTGTTGACTGAGCGGGAGGACGAATTTCGAATAAATCTAAACATAGAAATGTGTTTTGAGAATGAAGGAGGCAGGAACTGAAACACGTAAATTCAAGGGCCATCATCCGAGAGACGAAACGGTTGAAAAGAAAAATTCTTTTTAGATGTAAACAAGTACCCATAAGTAGTCCACCCTTCAGAAAGTGCCCTAATTGTATACTCAAGGGCGTCAGGAAGTTCACTGATCCAAATCCGGAGTATGAGAAAAATGCAAATCTCTGAACAAAGGTTTGATTTAATTTAATTTAAACTTGATGGAGCAAGTGATGTTTCGACACTCCCCTATTATTGTCACTTGCAGTCTTTCCTTTGCAACTTTCTTATTTTAAACTAACATCAATTATACAGTAACACTTGCTCGTAACTCATATCACATGAAAATTTATCACAAAAAGTTTCGTATTTATTAGCACAACCATGTAATCTCAGAAACGACGAAGTGAAAGAATGAAGCATAAATTTTTCCGAGGAGAGTTAGGTTGAATGGAAAGAACTTGTTATTAATGTTCTTGCCCGGGATCGGACCCGTGGACCTGACGGTAACCTTCCTGGTGATTGACGAGCATCTTACCACTGCACAACTCAGGCGCCGTTTTTAAAAATATTGGAAATGTAGTTTTTTATTGTCTTATAATAAATTAGAATTTTCATTCCTATTGCTTTAGAACAGTAGTTCTTAACACTTTCCCCATCCCACCCACCCTCTCCAATGAAATACGACATACCTTCCCGCACACCCTTAGATAATCAGTTTTATATATATTCGTCATTTTTTCTGTAATCAATTGCATTGACTATTTATGTTAATTAATTTTAATAAACTCTTTTACTTAATATTTAATTCCTTTTTTCGGCCACTCCTCTTAATATTTAATTTTGATTATCAAAATTAATTACAAACTTTCCTTCTAATGAATTGAAACAAAGTTTATTGAATATAATACAAATACAAATACAAATACAACACCACAACAGGCAAAATGCCCAACGAGGTGGCTGATAAAAAGATGCCCATAAAAATATGGTTGTCATATGTTTCAAAAATACAGCAACCCAATTAAAAATGCAATTAACACAAATTACAAACAATATATACACATGATAAAATATTATACAATGCCCATAAAGAATACTTATGGTTGTCTTATTCTAAGAATGGATAGCTTCTCGATTTACCCCAACATGTTTATCGTATTTCTTTTTAAACGTGTCAATTGTGTTACAATTTACTACCTCCGGGGGTAAGCTATTCCATTTATTAACAACCCTATTGGAGAAAAATTCCCTGCGACACCATAACCTTGCATTGTCCCTCACCAATCGATACTGGTGTCCCCTTGTAAAAGCAGTCGATTGGCGGTGTACTAAAAGTTCATGGTCCATCCTATCCATCCCATTGAAAATTTTGAACACTTCGATCATATCTCCTCGACACCTGCGTTCATCCAATGTAAACATATTCAAAAAATGAAGTCTTTCTTCATAACTCAAGCCCTGTGTGCCAATAAGGACACGCGTAGCTCTTCTCTGCACCCCTTCAACCAAGTCTATGTCCCTCTGTAGGTATGGTCTCCAAAACCTTACAGCATACTCCAGTCCAGGACGAACTAAGCCTCGAAAAAGCGGAAGAATGACTTTAGGAGAACGCGAAGAGACTTTTTTGAAAATGAGACCAAGCATTCTATTCGATTTTTTGACAACCGCTGAACAATGTTCAGAAAACTTAAGTCGCTCGTCAATGAGAATTCCCAAATCGGTGACTCTAGTTGCATCCGGGATAGTGACACCATTCAACTCGTAAGAGAACCGTGGGTTGTTCGAACCAAAATGAGCGACCATGCACTTATCTACGCTAAACGTCATGCTCCATTCATTTGCCCATGCTGCAATCTTGTTTAAGTTGGTCTGGAGCAACTCCCTATCGCTTTCATTCCCGATTACCCCCATTAGCTTCACATCATCTGCGAATTTGCTAGTAATTCCATCGATACCCTGATCGAGTTTATCGATAAAAAGTGAAAAAAGTATGGGGCCAAGGACACTTCCCTGAGGAACTCCACTTGTGACGTCTGTCCAACCAGAGAATTCCCCGTTCACCATAACTCGTTGCGACCTATCTCTTAACCACGATTCTATCCAATTCAGCAAGTTGCCCCCTATTCCAATCTCGTGTAAACGCTTCAAGAGTTTGCCATGTTGGACCCGATCGAATGCCTTCTGGAAATCAAGGTAAACCACGTCGACATTTTTGCTCTTACCCAAAGCCTTAGTCACGTAATCATAGAAGCAAAGGAGGTTAGTTACACATGACTTCCCCTTCCTGAACCCATGCTGATTATCCGACAATACATTATTCTCGTCTATCCACTTCACAAACTGCCTTTTGATGATAATTTCCAAAATTTTCGAGAGGGAGCTCGTCAAACTCACTGGACGATAATTAGACACCACTTCTCTACTACCCTTCTTAAATATAGGAACAACGTTAGCCAGTTTCCAATCTCTCGGGACGATACCCTCAGCAACACTACTCCTGTATATCTGTGCGACTGGCCCCAACAATTCATTAGCACCTTCCCTGAGAACCCTGGGATAGATATCATCTGGTCCTGGTGCTTTGCTTGCACATACATTTCTTAGAAGATTTAGGACCTCCACGTCTTCCACTTGAATATCGTTGAGCGTTTTATTACCCCATGCAACACCCGTATATCGAATATCATTATCTCCATTAAAAACCGACGCGAAAAAGTCATTGAAAGCACTACACATGCCTACATTACTCTCTACTTTTGAGCCTCCTATCGAGAGGGGGCCAACTGTCCCCTTACATCCATTATTGACGTATCGAAATGACGTATCACCGAAAATGTGCGAATCAAAAGATTATTGACAATGAAAGAAAACTTGAATGTGAAAAACAGTGATGTGATGATTTTAGGTAGTAATATGTATAATTATATCCTAGCACCTGATGTTTTCGTAACTTTAATTATCAGTGTGTATCAGTGTGCTGCTTTTCACATGCGAAACGTTATTCGGTATATTCCACATTGTATTTTTTGGAATTAGACTGAGTGCTAATATAGTAACGAAGGCTCGTTTATACGCGTTAAGTGATTAAGTAGTTAACTAAATTTTAAGTCATCAAGTGCACTAAAATCTGTCCCAACGTAAGTAGTCAATTAGTAAACACTGGCACACCCACTGGTGCATGCGCAAACACCTGCTTGATCGCAAAAAATAGACTAGACTATTCTTCTACTTGTCTACTTAACCGCTTAATCACTTACCAACTTAACCCGTGTGAACGATCCTTTACGTTGGTGCACACACATTCTTAAGTAATTGATGATTTAAAATTTATAGTTAACTACTTTTCCATTTAACTCGTGTAAACGGGTCTATACGCTTTCCTTTTTCTGAAAAATTTAAAAATTATTTGTTAATGTTTTTTATTTTTGTTTAACGTTTGAAAATTTATTTTATTCTTACATACGTGTGTATGAATATTTTCATTTCCATTAATTGATAGATAAGACAATAAGTGAAATATTTTTTGGAAACCTAGCATTTTCTTTTTGAATCAAGTTTATGAATTAATTTTTTTAAATATTTTAAAAAAGAAATGTGTTTTTTTTCCTGTAAATACGATATACCTGATTTCAAATTATGGAATTGAAAATAGGTATACGTTTGTTTTATTAGGGTTAACATTTATACCCTAATATTCTAAAAAATTAATGTGATAAACCGAGATAGAGGAAACACAAATTATATATTTTTCTTTTGAGAACAATAATACTTTTTAAACGTGTCGTAATTTTGTTGAATTTTACTTCATTAAACTTTTGTCGGGATTGATATCTTATTATATTGGTATATCAACGCCATGATTTCTTACCAAAATCGTTAGAAGTTACAGTTATCACAGTCAGTTGCCACAGTCTGAGAATAAAAATGAAAAAAGGAAAGATATGTCTGAACATTTTTTTAAAAATTTGTACATCAGTTTTGCGATCGATCAATAAATAAGCTTCAAATTTTATATGAAAATAAGCTTTTTTGAGAAACTGGCATACTGTGAAAACTTTCTAATTTAAGAGTATTTGGCAGTAAAAGTATCATCATCGTAGAAATAGAGTAACAGAGGAGAAGGAGAAACAAGACATTTTTTTTCTTTCCCGAAACACATTTCCTAATTCCTTTTGAAGATAACTGTGAGTAGAACTTGAAAATGAGAAGAAGAAAAGAAAGAGAATGGAGTGGGCGTCATTCCAATAGAAATAGAAAACAAAATGGAAAAATAAAAAGGAAGAAAAGAAGGGATCAACCAGGGTTGTAGCAGCATCTGCCACTGCCTGTTGAATTCCGGGGACGTCTCTTCCGGCTTTGTTGGATCTCATTCCTCAAGGATAGATAACCAACTTCCTCAAATTGACTCAGCTGTTTATTTCTGGGGATTTCTCCCCCTCTAACAGCCTTTATCTTTATATATATATATATATATATATATATTCGTTTCTTTTTTACATTCATTCTGGCCTGTTTATTTATCTGTAAATTCTAGTTTAGTCAGTATCTGATGTAAGTACATGAGTGTTGCTTCGAATGTTTGGAGCGAGTTACCAACGAAACTTTCGATCGGATTAAAAAGGATCTGCCTGCCAATCTCGTCAGTGCCGGGCACTTGATGGTATTTGCCAATTTTCGTATCTATTTTCGAATTGTCAATTGATATTGAAATTGATAACAACTATTGATGATTTAAATTAATTTGATGTGTTTATAATGCCCTTTGATAATGAATAATGTTAAATCAAACTGTTTAATCAGAAAGAGTTTTGCATGTAATGCATAACGCATTTTCAAGCTTGAAATCGTGGATAAATATTGTAGTGTTACGAATGCATTTTTTTTCTTTACTGTATTGCATATATTTTTTAATGCATTAAAATGTTAGAAACCTGTTTGAATATTCCCGTGATCATATTTCGCCGCCCCTTCTGTTAATAAACTTTCGTTGAGCGCAACGAGACATTTTGCAGGATACCGTAAGACAGTAAATATGTATAGTGATCCTAAGCTGGTACCGACACTGGTATATATGATTTTTTATATTTTACTCTACTATATAGGAAAATTAGTATATTCAGTTGCAGTTCCATCCCTTAGGGCAGTGGTCTCAAACTTTTGTCATCCACGGCTCCCTTACGCCTATGACCACGGATCTTCACAATAGTCTAACAAAGAAAAAGAATAACAGTCTTCAAAGCACCGTACCGGCACATATAAATATCGACCACTGACAATGGTTGGCGACACCCTTGAAGTCACGACGCACACCTTGAGAAACATTGCTTTAGGGAGTTCCGTTAAAATCATTCGACCCCCGAATTCTCAAGGTAGTGAATTTGACCAGAAAAACTCATACTGCGCAAAATGTATTTTTGCAATGTTACTGAATTTAAATTTCTTAAAAGAAATAAAATTATACAAATACAAATACAACGCCACAACAGGCAAAATGCTCAACGAGGTGGCTGAGAAAAACATGCCAATAACAAATATGGATGTCATATATTACTAAAATACAGCAACCCAATTCAAACTGCAATCATAAAAACTAAAAAATATATATACACGTTAAAATATTATACCATGTCCGTAAGAAATAGTTATGGTTGCCTTATTCTACTAAGTATGCATAGCTTCTCGATTTACTCCGACACGATTATCGTATTTAATCGTATTAAGATTCTAAATATTATTTTTTTACTTTCTTACGCTCTCTTAGTGATTTTAAAAGTTCTAACTCTTTTGTGATGTATTTCTTTTTCAATTTCCAAAAGTGATGATGAATTGGTCATGCGCGTAAAATTCGTGGAAAAAATATTTTTTTTCATCGTTTATTTGTGATACAATATTTCGGTCGATATTTGTCATTTCTAAAGCTTTTATCATTTAGAAACGAATTAAAACAAACATCAACATTTATTTTTTGAAAATTCTTGAAAAACTTTGAGAAATGAGCGCAAATCACTTATTTATACCATTGTTTATGCTTTCAGTAAACTTGGATAATTCCTTCAATTGGGATTTAAATTAATCAGAAATATTCATGAGAAATTTAATTTCCATGTTTCTAATGTGTGAATGCGAATTATCTTATACTAGAATTTAATTTTATTGTAAATATTTTTTAGCCTAAAAACTATACATATACAGTATGATAGGTTCAAAATGATCCCATCTCAGGAATTCATTTAATTTTCTCAATTTCGGGAACACGAGGGTTGCCAAAAAAAGCACGACACAATGATGACTTTTGTGTTCGCTTGATCATCTAGCATAACAACGCGCTTTTGTTATAAACCATATATCAGTGTTTCACATCCTTTAGTATTCGCGACACAATTTTCAATTCAGAGTTAATGACGCCCCCCTTCCCAATGACGATGCGCTTCAATCAAAGATCACTGCTGTAAATCGCTGAAATTAAAATGGAAATCAATAACTTTTCAAATCTCTAGAAGGGTTTCCAATGATGAATCATGAACGAAGTTTCAAAAGCTTTGCGTCTATGGTTTATGGTACCCAAGTATATCAAATGGAAGGGAAGAATTCATAAAATAAACTTGAAAACGCGTAGTGAAAAATCGCATAAAAGAATGTTTTATGGTTAACATTCTGTAGACGCAGTTGAAATTTTATACATGGGAGAAAGAAAAAATATGTAGTCATTGCCAAAAATGCTGATACGAGTCTGGAGACATATGTGAGCAACTAGAAAAGTCTGTTCGCAGAAACCAGTTTCCATCAACCAAACCCGCGAACGCTCTCCGTAAGCATAAACATGCATGTGTACATATGCGAGCATGAAAAATTGAAAAACGTGATAATTTGAAGCGGCTGCGACCGAAGTGATATTTATTTTCTACCATCACAGCGAAGCGACGTGTCCTCGAAAAGAAGAGAGATTATTATCTTTCTTTTTGAAGTGGGATTTTCGCTGTCATTGCCTCTCGGATGCTCCAAAATAGGATTCGGACTCGGGATTCGAGCCAACGAGGAAGAAGAGGAAATCTAGGATCTAGACGAGGCAATGCAACCACCGCAACATGTCGGTCGAATTTAGCAAAAAAAAAAAAAGTGAGGGAGAGAGAGAAGAAACAAGTATATAGAAATACTAACGATGTGAAATTGCACTGCTGGGGGTGCGTCTGAAATTCTAAAGCAGTGGTTCTTAACCGGGGGTGCCGGAGAGCATATTTTGGGGTGCGAGATAGAAAAAAAAATTATAACAGGTTGATTGATCATTCAGGAAAATCGAAATGATGATAAAACTTGAACTTTTCGATTCTTAAAACTTAAAAAAAAAACCATGAAATTATATAGATATTTTGACACAGTATCTTTTAAATTTCATTGATAGAAATGCATCACGTGAAATTTGCGTTGCAAAAGTTTCTTTTTCGATTAGCGTGCGTACTTTTTTCCATTTTGATTGAGAAAAATAGTATTAATATCCAAAATATTACGTGATTTATTTACATTATTGTACCTCGTGTTACATCACTTAGAAACGTGAAAATGTTTTTTTGTTTAGCCTCAGGAGAGACAGGGCAACAACTTTCTAATTGGGTTTTTAAGGATAGGGTGTCCATGTAAAAATTTAGATTTTTTATTTTATGACACACTGTATTTTCAATCTCGAAACTGGTACAGAGTGATTTTTGAACACACATTTTCCGCATTTCTTTTTTAAATTGGAATCATTTCTCTTCTACGAACGCTTGATGAGACGAAGACCGAGCTAGGAGTTACAGGGCACCATGTATATTGTTGTATCGGCTGGAATGAATAAGTTTGAAGATCAATTCATTGAAACCTTTTCCGAAATCTCGAAAAATGGTGAAAAAAAAGAGTAACTTTTTTCGTTCAGTTTTTGAATTTATTTGAAAAAAGAAAAGACTCAAAAATTAAATATTAAGAAAATGTGAAAAGATAGTCAATGCAATTGGTTACAGAAAAAAATAATGAATATATAATACGTATAAAACTGATTATCTAAGGGTGTGTGGGAAGGTAGGTCGTATTTCATTGGAGAGGGTGGGTGGGATGGGAAAAGTGTTAAGAACCATTATTAAGATTAAGTTAATTAAGTTAATTAACCACTGTTAAGAACCACTACAAAGCAATACGAATGAAAACTCTAATTTATTATAAGACAATAAAAAACTACATTTCCAATATTTTTTAAAAACGGCGCCTGAGTGGTGCAGTGGTAAGATGCTCGTCTACCACCTGGAAGGTTACCGTCAGGTTCACGGGTTCGATTCTGAGCAAGAACATTGATAACAAGTTATTTCCTTGCCGAACCTGAGGTGATCACCGATAGATGGCACCTTCATTTCCGACCTAACTCGATCAGTAATAAATTGCTGAAGGGCGACATGACCGGAATTAATGTGCAGTAAAAAAGTAGTATATCTTAAAACTACCAAGAAGTGAACGGGATTCATAAACATACGTTTCATCCACAAAGAGGTGGGTCTCGTTTCGAAACTAATGAAATGATTGAGAGATCCTTTTGATATGTATCTCTATAGTACAGACACACAAGAATACTCAAATAAAAACGATAGACCGGGGTGCGAGCAGCACCTCCTAGAGATAGAAGGTCTCTGCGGTTTGCTTGTGACGTCAGTAAGTAGTCCATTTTCCCTCATAATATTCAGGGGAAAAAATTCCCTGCTCGTGCCAGTATCATCCTTGTGAGGAAAAGAAATGATCGGGCTCAGAGTTGTCGATTTCTATGCCCACATCCAATCACTATGCGGTATTTGTGAGTCAATCAGGAAGATTCTACGCCAAAATAAGAAGAAACGAAATAGGATGCTGTGTTTCAAAATGTGGCATAGTCTGAATGACGTTTATAGGAAACAGTGCAGAGGCCTTCTATCTCTAGGAGGTGCTGGTGCGAGTCCCCGTGGTGGCAGAGATGAATTTTCTTCCTTGTAATCATCATCTCTGAAAATATAACCAGTCTTTCAGGGAAATCTTGTATTAACAAGAGGAGAGAACATTTCTACATACATGTCGCCATCTTGTGGCCTATGTCATTCACGAGCTATTAGTTGATTGCTGCCGCCGTCCATGTACGGAGCCTTTCAACGTATATATACTCTCCAAGGGAAAAACGTTCTATCTATTTCCATAGCTTAGTTGGTGGAGCACTCGTCCGGCAACGATAGGCTGCTGAAAATCATAAACAAATACGTATTTCAATAGAAAAAAAAAATCATTATGACTAGGTCTTCACATTTCATTGGGAAGAACAAGGGGAAATTGAATATAAAATACAATTAAATACGGGACGCCACTGAAGAAACTGCCACACACATAAATAAAATTGATAAATAAAATAAATAAACAAATAATAAATTGTTGCTAAAATATCTGACGAATTATCAATATATGAAGGGCTACCCAAAATTGCAGTGAGTTAAAATGTAGTTCAGGGAATATGTGAGTTGAATATTTATAGCCATAATTATCATAATATAATTTGTAAGTTAAGAAATCATCTTCATTCTCCGATTTTAATAAATACAAATTAGAGAAAGCTTCGTTGTAAAAATGAAAAAGTTGTGCAAAAAATGTCGGAACGGGCGAAAATACAGGAATGCCCCGTATTTTATGGGACATTCCAGTGTTAAATATATTTAATTTTAATCCTGAATTTATATGTATTGTAAAATGCGGGACATACGGCCACCGTGCTCATGTTGTAAATTAGTGGTCGGTCGAATTGTTTCAGACATTTTAATGGTATATTGTTTAAGTGACTGCAATATTTTGTGATTCATTAGGAGATTCATTTACTTTTGGTATTTCTTTCATAGTGAAGGAGTCTGAACTTTGCGGTGACCGAGTGCTACGACTGTAATCGAACTCGAGAAGTGGTGTATCGAAATAACTCTGCCGTACCGTCTGATAAGAGAAAGAAAGTTCATCTGATTACTTCTTTCATCTGCTTTTAAAATATAATTAGCTGATCGTCATCCATGACTATGTCCGAAGAATACAGTCCGGTGCAGTCTCCGACGAGACGGAGAGGCGATGAAGTCTGGCCACCCAAGGTATCTTCTCTCGTACCTCACTCGACCAGCATAACATTTCAATTGCCCTCACGCGGCTATTCTTCCATTGACAGTTTCGTCATCTGTAAAAGACAGATAACAGATGGTGAAACGCATACGTGTCCGAAATTTACAGAAATACACAGTTAGGTTCCACAATAATTAATTCCGACACAGCCTCTTGGGATGTAAAACGGTATTAAATTGTCTCTTTGGAGGTGAACCAAGCTTTTGTAAGGTTAAAACAAGTCAAACTCGTAAAAGAATTATATGCACGCACTTAAATTATAATGCACATAATCTTTATGTATGAAATAAAATTCAGCGTTCATAATGAAACGCCATTTATTTCGGGAAACATTAGGAATTCATTTCCTTGGGTGTCTCGAGACGTTTGAAATTCCCAAGGGTGTGCTGGGAACGTAAAAATATATGGAAACCATTTACGTTACGATTCCAATAGTCCCAATTTTCGCTCGCAATTTTGAATGTAGTAAGCTGTATCAATGTCACACATAACACTTGTTAATACGTGCTCACAGTATTAGCTACACACACGAAGTTCCGGCACTTGACTTCAGGGAAGGACATTGCAGATGCGAAGGGCGCGGTTGCACCGGTCCGCTAAATTTTAAGGGCAGCTAAACGGGATAAAAATGATTTGATTACATTTTAACTTTTAAAAAAATGACTTTAATTTACATTTTTACTTAACAAAGCAATGCCTTGAAATATTGCCCAAGACTTACAATTCAGACATTTAAGATCTAAAATTCAGGCATGCCACATCTAAAATTCCGACATCTAAAATCTAAAATTCAGACATCTAAGTCCTAAAATTCTTATATTTAAAATATGAAATTCAGACATCTAAGACTTGAAATTCAGATGTCCAAGATCTAAAATTCAGACATCTAAGACATAGAATTCTGACATCTAAGACATAAAATTCTGACATCTAAGACATAAAATTCAGACATCCATGATCCAAAATTCAGACTTCTAAGATCTAAAATGCAGACATCGAACCCTCTGGCCTAGAGTTTTTATAGAACCTGTTTTAGAGGGCCGCAAAGATGTTTTTACACCGGATCGCGAAATACTTAATCCCGTCCCTGTTTAGACTTTTCCCGTTAAGGGGGTAAAACGGCAGTAAATTACATTGCACATAAAATGTTAGTGGCGATAGACCGGGGTGGTCGCTTTATAGGAGGGGCCTTCAACGTATGTCCCGCGGGCCACATTTGGCTCTCGGAGCTTTTCGTTGTGGCCTGTTGATCATTTTCATAAAATGGTTGAAAACATTACGATTTATTCTAGAATTTATGAAAGAAATAATTTCGAAATTTATGGAAGAAATAATTTCGAAATTTATGGAAGAAATAATTTCGAAATTTATGGAAGAAATAATTTCGAAATTTATGGAATAAATAATTTCGAAATTTATGGAATAAATAATTTCGAAATTTATGAAAGAAATAATTTCGAAATTTATAAAACACAAATAATTCCGGAATTGGTGAAAAGAAATAACTTGTAAATCAATGAGAGAAAAATACTTTCGTAATTACTGATGGGAAACTATTTCACAATCAATAAATATTGTATGGTTATTGAAACAAGCGATTTCAAGATACGAGGTGTTTATATAATTAAAGTTCCCTGTACTCTGAGTAGTTTTTCTCAAAAACTGTTTATCCGAATACAGCCAAATTTTTAAGATATCTCAATGAGACCATAGGAGAGAGATTTATGAGATAAAAAAAAAAGGTTAAATTTTCGCCTACCAGGTGAAAAAGTGGCGCTTTTTTATAGCATTTTATATTTTCCCATAGTTTATATAGCGTTTATAGTATGGGAAAAAGTTAAGCTTTAAAGGTTAAAAGCTTCAATTGTATAAGCACCATGTATATTGAGAAAGAAAATACAGTAATTTCAAAATTATCACAATAAATAACTACAGAATCAAAGTGATTTCAGATTGAAATTAATTTCAGAATTAATTAATTTAATTAGTAATTAAACAAAATCTTTTTTTCCAGAATTAGTGAAAAAGTTATTTTAGATAAAATCAAAATTAATAATTAATAAAAGAAATAATTTCAGAAAAAAATAAAAGTCTAATTATTTTTGTCCCTATTTAACCTCCCCCATTGGCCTCTCCTATTAAGATGTCACTAAATTACATGAGTTGGTGGCTCGCGGACTTAGTGGGAAGTTTCAATATAGCCCGCCGTGTCTAAAAGATTGAAGACCTCTGGTTTAGAAGAAAAATAATAATCACAATTGTTCTAAAAAGCGTTAGAAAAGAAATAGTAAAGCATTTCATGGGGAAATAAAAAGTCAACATATTATTTGGGAAAAGAGGAATTCGAGAGAGTTTTTCCTTTGACATTAAAATTTTAAGTGGAGCAGAAAGAGATGTCAAAAAAGTTTACTGGCCCCTGCAGGAAATCGAACCACATTCCTCTCCGAAATTTGGACTAGACTCTACACAGAGCCGCAGAGTAGGGGGCACGTGGATATGTTGCACCGGGCGCAGGACCAGAGGAGAAAGAAAATTTCCCTCTTTAACCCGGTGTTTCTCAAAGTGCGCGTCACCAACCTTTATCAGGGGCGTCGCGGTGAGCTGAAGATATAGATTTGTGTGTCTCTCTTCATGCGCTGAAGTCGCTTTTTTATAAGGCAAAATATTTACTATAAACTGAGAGTGAGACCGCTCTTTTCTCAGCCCAATATATCAAGGAAATAGATCTTTTCTGGATATTATGTCGAGGTGAACTCAGAAAAAAAAGTCATCTGGTCTCCCCCGGGAATCGAACCGTTGGTGGCGATAGATTTGATGGTCTGTGGGGGGGGGGGGGGGGTTCCGATAGTGATTTTGTCAATCTATATGTATACATATATTGTATCACCCGAAACAAATTTTCGATGCTGGGGAGGGGGCATCCCCCGTATCTTCTCCTATGAATCAAACGTACGCCCTTTTGTAAACCGGGCAAGTGCGCTACCATATATGGCACCGGAGACATGGCCCTGCCTGCCTTATCTCCTAAACTATTCTGGGAAGCCTCAGATGAACCACGAATCTGAAAAGGAAGCCACGAGTGAAAAAAGTTTGAGAACGGCTTCTTTAACCTCTGTTTCAACATTACAAGGGGTTCCCAAAATGCTTGCTTGCACGGCTGACCTAACATCTAGTTGCGGCCCTGACTCTACGCTACAGAAGCATCGATATTTTCCTTTCTTAGAGCACACGTGTACGCTGAACGGGACTTTGCAATGGATAGACTCCTAACTCTGCTTATAGTTTATGATGGCAATTGCCAAAGCCTCCTAGATACTGCGATAAGTCTCTCTAGGAGGCTTTGCAATCGCCCCAAGAGCTTCATTCATTGATATACGATTTTTCTTTAAAAAAAATTTGGGAAGAAAATAGTAGTTACAAAATCACGTAGATTTTTCCCTTGTGATTGCCAAGGAGATATGGATTCTTTTCAAACTGGAAATCAAATCTGAAAGAATGATAAAATAAGTATTATATATATATAGGTATATGATATTACTGATAAAATATTTTTGATGATAGCTGAATAACTCAACTGAGCAGAGAAATAACATGCTGTAATTTATGTTCGTATTTGAAACGAGTTTCTTTTGTGCAGTTTTCTTTATAGTAAATGAAATTTTTACGTGGATATTTTTGCACAATGACATTAGGGATACGTAAATTTCGTATTTACGAAATAACCGCGATAAATGTGAAATTTACGAAATAAATGCGATGAATGCGAAATTTGCCAATTTTGACGAATAAATGCTGAAATTTGATTTTTTACTACTTTTAGCGAAATCTAGGTAATTAACATTTTTTGAAGTGGAAAAGTCGTAATTATGCTCAGTACTTGTGAGCGTGCTTGAAAGGTAAACCATTATGTTCGAATTCGGTGTAACATAGACCCTAGATAAATGATTCCCTACGTGGGCGTTAACGCCCCCTGGGGGCGATGGAATGTTCCAGGGTCCGGTAGAAGCTACGGGTATAACATAGGATCCTATGAGTTAGATTTCGTTGGGAGGGCGATGGGAGAAAAAATTTCTGAAGAAGAGGGCGATGGGACAAAAAAGGTTGGGAAACTATGCACTAGATCATTCGAGAAGTGTATGCAATAGCCGATGTGTTTGTTATACGGGAGGTAGGTGTTGAAATTAGCTTCCGCAGCAATAACATATATACATTATATATTGAGATTGTCGTGGATAAAATAAGCTTATGCAGCACATAACTGAAATATAATATAGTATGAATATGGTTTTTGATTGATATCTGAAAAGTTTTGGAAATTTATTAAAAAACGAGATATACAACAAAACATACCGACACTTTTGGAAATGTTAATGATTTTTCCGAGTTTAATAACGGGTTTTCCCTTCGAAGTTGACAGCAGTGTACAAATGAAAAATTCAGAGAAAATGACCCCACCTGATGTAAATTAATTTTATACACATGCCAGAACAGAATTTAAATTTATTTCGTCGTTTTCCAGCCCAATGAGGCTGTCTGACGACCTACAAATAGCCTTTCTGAGGCGTTGTGAAGGAGAAAGACAAGTTTGTGCATGTATGTGTAAAGCATGAGTGTGTGTTTGTGTAGAGTAAACATAAGTCCAGTCCAACGTCATGTCCAAAGTACAAATGTAGTATGAATATAGATGGGAGCGTTTCCTGGGTCCGTTTTTCTTGTGAACCAAATAAATTGGCACTTGCTGTGGCTCAGCTCAATGTCGTTGATGCCACCCCAATTCTCAATGTCCTCGACGATTTCTTGAAGATTTTCACGGCATTTTTTAGATTTCCTATGATTGGTGAGTATGATGGCATCGTCGGCAAAAACTGCTATGATTCCTACCAGAGGTGCGGGAATGCCATTAATATAGACACGCCACCTATCATAATCATGCACTTGAATTAACATAGCTTTTCAACAGATTGAGTTGATTTGCAACAACTCAATGTCCTTGCTTGGGGGAAAACGCCAAGATATATATATATATATATATATATATAAACACCCGCATGCAATAAATGTTGCACATAAAAGGGCGTTTTTGACTATATTTTTCTAGAATTTTCTTTTAAAGTATGTTATATCCGGAAAATTTTCTTGGTTAAACCATTTTTTTTCTGTTTGTTACATACACATTGTTATGTTTTAAGCAGGGTATGTTATATAACAGAGGTAAAAAAATGTATAGACTTGAATGGACTCACGGCTTTCAACTAAGTACTTTAACATTTTCCAGTAATACGGCCGGTTTCTTTTTTTAATGAGTAATTCTTGATTTAAACTGTTATTTATTCAAGAGTTTTTCTTTTCGTATATTTTTTTTTGTAAACGAATGCGAAATTTTTCACTTGGAATTATTGCGAATAAATACAAAATTTTTGATCTGAGGTTTTTTTGCAAATAATTGCGGAATTTCTGATTAAAAATTTGTTTTTTTGCGAAATTTCGATTTTTTTTGTGAAATTTACGTATCTCTAACAATGATGCATTTATATGTCGTTTCTTATTTACTTTTTTTATAGGTTTCCAGTGTAAAACTTCTACCGAAGACAGGATTTTCTCCAACAATTATGCGAGAAGGTATAATTTTTATAAACAAATATTTATATGTACAATCTTTCCCTTCTTTACTCTGGTACTACTCTGTAAAAGTTTAATAAATGTTCTTTTAAAATATTTGAAACAACGACCAATAAGTTTATTGTTTACATTCGCTCGAATATAACCAATGCGCTTATTGGTTGCATTTTCCAAGTTTATAAAAGTTTTATAAAACTTTTTTATGAAACTTGACTAATGCAACCAAACTTATCAGTTACATTCGAGGGAATGCAACCGATTAGATTACATTTGCCAAATTTTGTTAAAGAACTTTTCTAAAACTCTTATAGGCTGGCCTTAGAAATAATTTTGATTCAGACAGTTTGAATTATTATATGAATGCAAAATATGTTTAATTTCTTACCCGTGACCATAAGAATAGTTTCTGAGTAGTTGAATCAATTTAACGTTTCCCAAACAACCAACGTTATACAATGTTTGGCCGAACAAAAATTCTCACACTGTAAAACATACTTTGCTAAGACGTCTTTGGTACAAATTTCCGCACGCACGTAGTTTAGTGGCTTTGACTTTTTAAGTTCAAGCAATAGCAAAATGTTGATTTTCAGCCATATTTGCATCAATGTTTTGCTAAGATCCCTATTGGACTAGGGAAGTGTCGAATGATTGGATTTAGGTGGGAACTTGGTAGTGTCGAATCATATGTCTGAATGGCGCCTCTTGCTCTTTCAATCAATATTTCAATAATTGAGATCAATGCGAAAAATGCCGATTAATGGATGAAGATGGTCCTTATGTATACTGAGGGACTCAGCCGAGTTTAATTTGGGGCTTCACAGTATTATTGAACTCAGTCCATCCCAACAAGAACAGTCCCAGAGAGCTTTCTTTTCTCATAAGAAAGACATGGAATACAGTGCAACTTTTTTTTCTTTTTGTTTTTGGCTACGCAACGTACCATAGCTGTAAGTATTTGTGCCTTAACTTATTATAGCTACTTTTTTTATCCATTGCAATAGTGAATTTTTTTTCGAGTAGGCGAATAATTTTCATAAGGGTCTTTATAAAAATATCGACTAATAATTTCAATGGTCAAAACGTTTTAACATTTTTTTAATAACATGTGCGAAATTTTTTTAGATTAACTTAACTGGTGCTGAATTAATAATATGAATGTAAAAAATCTCCATCACGTAGTTTTTTTCTGTATGCATGATGGTCATATTTTGAAATACATATGCATTAAGAAAAACGTACACATCTTGAAAATAGAAATAATTGGCATATACTTAATAACAAATTATGATAAATTTATCACGATAATTATTTCATCATATTCACACATCGTTACATATGAAATAGCAAAAAAAAAATTTTTTTCTTCATACAAATACGTATAATATCCATAATGTAATCCACATATGTCCACATGTAAAAAAAAACGAAATTTGGAGGGCATGAAGATTTTAAGAGGGCACCAGATAAGTTTTTTGTTATTGATCTTCAAAAAGCATTTACGTTGACAGAAATTGATTAAAATAGCTGATAAAGGTATTTTATTAGTCTTTCGTAATTAGTTTTTCGGAATTTTATTTTTACACAAAAATATAAAAACATATTTTTAATTTTTGATGATCTTGGAAGGGGCAAAATCTCCCATGCCACCCCCCCCCTTGCGTACGCCTCTGATCAGCCCCAATTTAATGTGAAATGGTGGTAGCCAAAAAAATGTATGGAACCTTAGTGAATGTTTTGACTAAAGGGTTGTACAACGTACATGTATATAAAAATAAAGCGTGTGTCCCTCTTTCAATTAAACAAACTAAGAATCCGGTTGCAATTAGAGATAAAATCAGTGTTGCCACATTCCTGAAGTTTTAGATGGCAAAAATATAAAAATATGACTATCTAGTATCATTTCACGCATATTGGCATAAATATGTAAATTTTGTAAGATATTCAATATTAAATGCCATACAAAAAAAAAAACTAGACGTGATGGCCATTTTTTAAGCTCAGGTCTGGAAACATTCATTCATTCAAACGAGCACAACTCCGGTCTATCGCCGTGAGCAATTATTTACTACCGATTGAGTTGTGATACAAATATATGTGTGGCAAATGTTTGTGTATAGGTACCTAACAGTGTGAGTGCGTATCTAAACCATACATGAATGGAGTGTAATGATTGAATATTGTACCGTTGTAGGCCTGTTGTTCTCTGTGGCGAGACTTAACGGGGAGATCGGCTTTCGTTGGTGCCTCGAAGTTGGAAACCACAGAAAACCAACTTCAGCCGACTACCACTGTGGCGCCGATGGGGTTACAAAGCCTGGACCTCGTGATGAGAGGAGTAGTGTAGTAGGTGAGTGGTTATAGTGAGCCCGTCACTATAAGCACTCGACCAGCACAGCAACAGATCTGGAATCAGCACCCAAAAGTTAATTAAGAACTGTTAAAGTTTTCCATGTTAATTATGGCAGGAAAGTCTTCTGACTAGTGTTATAATTTTTTCCGACAAAAAAACTAACAACTTTTGTTGCCACTAGATGGCGACATTATACACTTCACCTTGGCAAAAACTAAAATACATAACACTGTGTATAGTATTACCAGATGCAAAAACTGAGAAAGGAGGATGTCTGCGCACCCTTAGTGACGTCACGTATTACAATTTCCCCAATAGATGGTGCTACTATTCTGACAATAAAACCGGCCATATCAATAATTTTTAAAACAGAACCGCTAAAAACAGTAGAAACAAAAAAATTTTGGGAATTTCGACGGCTAATGGTGAATGTGTGTGGGAAAAAACCCCCACACAAAACCCTCATATCAATGAAGAAATATATGTTTCAAGTAAGGAAAAAAATGTTCCTCAGGAAAAAAGAAAAATAATTCCGAAAACCTGAAAAGCAAGACAAAAGGGTGAATTTTCCCAAACGTAGGAGGACGCTTGAAATGACATCAAAAAGGAGGACAGTTGGTAACACACTAACTATGTAGCAAAAACAAAAAAAAAACTTTTATTACTGTTCCGGGGGTAGAAATGGTTATTTCTGTGTTTGCTTCAGCCTGGATAATTATGAAAACCATGATTATTCCCCTCAAACTTTGTTTTTGTGGTAATCGATATTTACGAATATTGATCATCTACCAATGGCTGATTGGGTGACTGGAATATCAGAAATGACAGAAAAAGAACTTTTCGTACTGATAAACAGTTTAAAAACTGAAATAACTTTCAAAATGTAAGCCACGTATTTAGACATTTCACATAAAATAAAATTGCACTTAAATTAGATTTTAATTTTAAAAATTATGGAATTTTTTCCATCTTTATTCCCACATACATTTTCCCGTTTTAGCCCTTCAAAAGTAATCACCGTGATATTTTCAATGTGTTTCCCCTGATATAGATGTTCTAAATCGAGAATTCCTTGGTGAAAGTGCTCTTTGAGTAAGCACGGCATTTCATTTTTGTATACATAGATTGATATGCTTTTTCCTCAAGCTCGAGATTTTGCCGTGTTTTTGGTCCTGTGAATTACCCAGAAAAACCATTAAGCGTGCAAACAAAGATATTGCAAGCTTCTTCTTCAGTCGTTATGGAAGTTCCTTTTTTTCTACATTCTTTACTGTAATCCGGTAAAAGAACCCACTTTTAATCTTTGCAACATACACACATATACATTAGATCAGTCGACTCCACATTTGACGCGGGGAAGGAGGAGGCATAAGCCCCCTCCTTCCCCCGCGATGATTGCCGGGAGACCATTAGTTGTATGTCCCACCTTAGTTTATAGAAATTATGATCACCTTCGGATATTCATGATTAGTGGGATCAACCACTGGCAACTGTAGGAAAAAAAATGGCATTCATCGCATAATGTATTAGTTGATGCTTTCTTAGAACTCACACGATCTTTGTTTTCAGGCATTTGACCTTCAAAATAACAATAATTTGCTCTCCCGAGTTCAAAAGTAAATTTCAAAACAGAAAATTGTTATTTTCTGGCCTTGTCATTGGAAATTAGTCTGGTTATCCAGGAACAAAAACCATGTTACATGCTGGTAGTTCGTTTATTTTATAAATATGTATTTGTATTCATTTGTATTTGTATTATCGGAAAGTCGTAAATTCTAACTTTTTTATGCATCAGTTTTTCAAATCACAAACTCCAATTTTTTGAGATTTAGTGCATAATTCTTTATTTATGAATTAAATATTTATGATTACTTTCAACTAAGGGGTCATTCAAATATTACGTCAGCATCGGAGGGGGGGAAGGGAGTTTCGGATTTGCTGACTTTTGATGACAAGGGGGGGGGCGGGTTTGAAGGTTGCTTACGTCATCAACCACCCCTTTTTGAAGATATGAAATATTCTAAGCTGCTGACGAAATTTTGCTGACAGGGGTGGAGGGGGGGGGGGGTGAGTGTTTTGCTGACTTTTGCTGACGGGGGGGGGGGGTCAAAAATGGCTGAAAATCTGCTTACGGAATACTTGAATGGCCCCTATCCATATGATGAGAATCAGAAAATGGTGAACGTCCCGTCAGGTGGTGGAGAGAATAGATTTCACGATCGAATTCCAACGAAATTCGACTGCAATACTGAATGCACCTTCATCTATATGATCCTATATTATATACTATGTGGTGCATAGAAGGGTCCTAATTTTTTATGAGGGGGCCTTTGGGCCAAAGCATGAATTAGAAAACTACTGCAACTAAATTAAATAAAGTGCATTAGTAAGTGATTGTACAGGGGTGATTCCATAATTGCCCGTGCCGCATTTTACTGGCTAACAATCCATCCTATAGGCATACTTCCTGTTAGAAAAGGTATCCAACTAATGTGTAAAACTGAGATACGCCATTCATGTTGCAAAAGGATTGTGTACAGTTATACAAATACAAACACAAAGTACACAACAGGCAAATTGCCCAGCGGCGAGGGAGGGGGGGGGGGGGCTGAAAGAAAGATGTTCATAAAAAAATATGGATGTTAAATATAACTAAAATGCAGCAACCGCGTATAAAAGCATATATCAAGAAACAAAACAAAAAAATTAATACTATACAGTTTAATGCATCGCCCATAAAAAAGAAGGTTATGATTGTGTTACCTAAGCATGGATTGCTACTCGTTTATCCCACTATGTTTTCATACCTCTTTTTAAACGTGTCAATTGTGTTAAAATTCAGGAACCCCAGAAGTAAGGGTTATTAAAATATAAAAATTAATTTTTTAGACGGACACCCTATCCTCAAAAAGCCAATTAAAAAGTTATTGCCCTGTCTCTCCTGATGCCAACAAAGAAATTTCTACTTTTCTAAGTGCAACATTAGCTGAGATATTTGAATTTAAAAGCCTGAGGAAAGTTCTCAGAGTTCTCTTTTTAAGAGAACTCTGGGAGGGAACATCAAAAATGAGGAAAAGAAGCATTTTCCATTAGTTTTTATGCTGTTCTTTCCCAACTTTTCTTTAATTATTAAATTCAAATATCTCTGTGAATTAGAAGCGTAGAAATTTCTTTGTTGGCCTCTTTCTTTGAGAGACACGACAACAACTTCCTAATTGGGTTTTTGAGCACAGGGTGTCCGTATAAAATAAATACATATTTTAATAACTACAACTTCCTTTACAACGTGAATGACGTATCCGAGTTCCACACGTTATGTGGATTATTTAATCGAAAGTATGCCGCTTGGACCAACAGTTCTCCAGTGAAAGGCGGCAAGGGTATGGCAATTATGGAATCTTATCCTGTACATTCAAATTTTTTGCCCTGAGAAATTCCCATTATTTGCCCATGCCGAAATCAAGATCTGGTGCATAAAATATTTTGGATAAAAATAATAAGTTCACATGTTTTACTTTTAAGTGAATGTGTGCAGATGATTTTACAATGTGTTTATTGACATTATCTCCTTTTCCCCCGTCCCAGACCTCGAAGTTTATCTCTGCTTATGGCAATATCGTTTATTTTTTAGGTTCACAGGGTAAGAAATTCGTCTGGCCACCTCCGAAGTCAGAGCAGGATACAGGGTCTCCAGTTCCCGAACACAAACCCGGACACGTGACCCACTCATGGCTCCAGGACGGCAACGAAGATGGCGCGAAACCCCCTCCATTTGCACCTAGAGCACGTCCTTCAAAGCGTTGCACCGATAGCATTTGGCCGCCACCTTCAGGTAACGCTACCGAATTAGGAAGCAATCCTCAGCCCAGACCCATCAAAAAAATAGGCAGGTTCGAAGACTACATCAAATGCCGTCCAGGCAGCTCCGTGCCAGCAACGTACAGGCCACCTCCAGGTACCCAACATATCGAATATACGGAAACGGAAGTTATCGAATACACCACGACCAGCAGCGTTGAAACGACGCAACAGGTGACGGGCACGAGTCTGGTTCAGCAGAAGCAGCAACAGTACTTGCAACAGCAGCAGGTTCAAAATCAGCAGCAGCAAATCCAGCAAAGGCAGCAGCAGCAAGAAATTCAACAGCGACAGATGCAACAGCAACAACATCAAATGCAGCCTCAACAACAGCAACGCCAGCAGCCACCACAACCACAAACCCAACAGCGTCGTGTTGTAGTTGAAGAAGAGGAAGAGGAAGAAGAAGAGGAAGAAGAGGAGGAGGAAGAGGAAGAAGAAGAGGAGGAGGAGGAAGCTTAAATAATAAGCTGCTATCCATGTGATCGGTGAATGAAGAGCAAAATGGATTTTTTTTTATTGAATGGACAATGTGCCGGATATAAGAGAAAGTTTCAATGAGATTTGTTTAGTACGCAAATGTGAATGATGTTCTCTCCATCCCCCTTTAAAACATCATAATAAATTTATTGTTAAAACTTTCCAACATTCATTAACATTCGCACAGCACTTACCAACGCAGGAGTCACAAAAAATTGACTGCAAGAAAATATTTGAGTAACCAAAGGTAAGAAAACACCTGGAGTCGTAAAATCATAAAAAAGACAAACAAAGTTATCAGTGTTTACACGCTTTATCATCGAAAAACAAATCAAAACTTTCACACTGAGTATTTGCAGTTGAGAGGAAAACACTTTCAGTAATGTTTCTAAAGGAAGGCTATTCACAAAATGTTTTATTTTAGTAGTGATATTTTCGAACCAGGTATGTAAGCAAGAGCAACCTATGGTGGTTTTTTATTTAACATATAAATAGGTTGTAGGCAGGAGGGGAGGGGGGGGGGTTGACAATTAAAATACTCTACACGCCCTGAGCGCAGAAGAAAATATTGCGTCCCTTAAATTAAAAAAAGTTTAAAGTGTGTGTATTGGGGTTGTGCGGAGCCCTTCAGAAGTCGGATCCCAGGCCGCACGCCCGTCGTTAAATCTGCCTCTGTACTAGGGCCGGGCTTGGTCATTTAGCAACCCAACCAACTCAACTTGCGAGAACAATTTTGTCGCACCTCTCTAACACTTTATTTATATGCATGCGGCGTCCTCACGAGAGATATGATAGGCGTCGGAGCCCGGGATGCTGTGGGTGCTCGAGTAAACTACGGTAATTTGTGGCATGGGTCTAAGCACCCGCAGAATTGATTCAGAAATAAAAAAAATTTATATAAAGATTAAGACGAGCACCCACGGATTCGAAACACTTCCGACGCCAGTGCTTATGGGGCTCTCTGAAAGACTCGGAATTCGGGTCCGTCAAAGAACCTTTCCCAGCAGGTTAAAGAATGCAGGGCCTCTTTAATGTATGGGCATAGGCCTATAGGTAGTTCAGGTGGATAGGGAGCCTCCAGTAAACGAGACATATGCAAAACAAAATAATGTCTAATATATGAAAAAATATATTCAAAAGGGGATGCCTGGGACCTCAAGTCTGATAGAGTGACGTGCCCAGAGAATCTCTTTTCCGAGGGCTGATTGTCCTATTAAGACCATGCCCCCCCCCCCATGGGAAAGACTGACAGTGTTTTGGGGGGGGGAACTTAGTATTGGAATATTTAGAACTATAAATTTTCTTGAAAACCAATTGATGGAGACGACTAAAAATCTTAGTCTAGGGTCCTGTAAAAAATTAAGGCCCCATTCAAGGATAATGTGGGGCCACGCGGATTCACTATCATAGGCCTAAGTGTGTCTGTTGATGAATTGACATATTTTTCATCAATAGATCGACAGGATTTTTTTTTTTCAAGATCTGGCTTTTTAAAGCAGTTCTAATTGAATGTAATACATGATCATTGCAATATAATTCAATTTTACGACCTGGTGAAATCGCACTCTTCAAGTCAAGTTCTGCTCTGTACATACATCCGTTCTCTAATCCTACCTCAGATATTTAATAAATTTTATGCCTATATATTATAAATTTTTTGAATATAAACCTAACAATATTTTTGTTTAAAAAAAAGAAAGACGCGCGCACGCACACACACACACAAAGGTCACGTGGCTACCAAACCCCACAAGGCACCTCGTCCACATTCCCCAATGGAACCTTTAATGAATTGCTACATGTCGGAATATGCATGTGCATGTTGGGAAAATAACGTGAAGTTTGTTTCTGTGTAATGCTTGTTAAAGGGTTGTTATCTATTTTTCGAACTATGAGTGAAGTGTGATGACTCGAAACCCACCACGACCTTACCTGACACACTGGGCAAAAAATACCGCAGCACGAATGCGACCGCGGAATCACGAGGCTCCTACATAAAATGTACACACGTAGGGGTTGTTGCACCTAGCTCTCCGGTTAAAAAAAAAGCAAAAGCCGTCTAGAGAATCAGCTCTGAACTGCAGGTCTCGGCCTGATTAGTATGCAAAAAATGACCACGTGATGCGCCAGAAAACGACTAAATTAATTTTTTGTGTGTGACGACTTTTTCACGGCATTAATCTAAAAATTTTAAATTCGATTTGAGAATTTGAAATATTTTTGGATATTATTATGATCATGATTATCGGAATCTGAGAAAGTCTCGTGTTCTTAAATTTCATCGAAGATGTATTTAAGTCGAATTTCTGTTAGATTTCCATCAATTCAGATGCCGATTTAGTTTGGCAACAAGAAAATTAAGCAAAAAAATAATTTTTGAAGCTGTTTTTTCAATAGTTAAGCTCAGGTTGGATTAGCCGACACTGTCAAATCAAACAAAGCAGAAAAATTGAAAATAACACGGAAATTCAAGCATTTTCCATCTTCACTTCAAAATATGGAAGTCAGATGGCAACACCAGTAATAACTCCAAACAAGCACAACTTTGGCAACATAAATACGTTAGGGCAATTCATAAACATAACACGTCCCTCCATGTACAGATTCGGTAGAAATTCCGCAGGGGAATGTGTGCGAGGAGCGTGTACGGTTAAGTAGTAGTAGTAGTACAGTTGAAAATACAATCGACGCTCGTTATAACGGCCATCCGTTATTACGACTGTTTCATTACATTCCGCCCAGAACGATAAGTCTCAAATTTTTTCTCAATTCATTCCATGTTATTTTCAATCCAATATGGCGACTTACAAAGATCGTTCAATCCAATACAACGTCCGATGGCAGGTTTGCTCCACTACTTTTTCACAAAGAAATGAACAAAATTCTTGTTTTTTGTTTGCCAAAATTGTGTTTGACATTGACGCTTTATATCAGAGATTCTTGATCCATGTCACGACCCGAACTTGGGTCACAGGGGGCTTTCAAGGAGGTCGTTCAAATCTCTAACAGACAGGAACTTTTGAGCAATGGGTCTCAGCCCAAACTTGATTAGCAGGCGTTTCCAAGATTGGTCGTACAAATCAACTTACATCCAGGAATTCTTGAGATCTATGGGTCACAAAGCTGATCTTGTTGATTTTGGGTCACGGCTGAAAAGGGTAAAGAACCCTTGATTTATATTGTAGAATTCGGTTAATAGGTTCGAACATATATAATTAATTATTACAATTTTATTATTATTTTCTAACCTGACGAATTTTTACTACCGCATTTTACTTACATTACAACAAAATGAATAATTTAATTTCTTATTCTGCCCAAGTATGAATTCGTTTAAGAAAAATTTTTTTGAACGTTCGGTATTACGACCTCTCACTATAACGTTCTTTTTCAGTGGAACGAGGAGGGCCGTTATAATGAACACGTTGACTGCAATTACTTCAAATCAGATGTTAAGATAATTAATTCTTCATCACTCCATAAAAGTAAAAATAGAATTATCATTTCCAAAACCAAAAAAAGAAGAAATATTTCGAACATTCCGTATCACCAAAACGTAATGGGAGAAATGATTTCAAAAGGAAGGGCCGGACTTTAGCAGGTGCGAAGGGCGGCTAAATTTTAGGGGCCGCAAAACGGGATAAAAAAAATTTGATTACATTTTGATTTAAAAAAAAAAGACTTAACATTTACATTTTGACTTAACAAAGCAATAGCTTAAAATATTGTCCAAGACCTAAAATTCAAACATCTAAATATTCAGAAATCGACGAACCTCTCTAACCTAGGGTTTTGACAGATGCCCCCCACCCAAGCTAAGAGAAGGGTGCGAGTGGATCTAGTGCCCTGGGTGATGGACCAGAGGACACTAAATTCTTCTTTTAAAAATGTTCAAAATTACACTGGGTCGGCATCATTCATGCTTATCCGGCTGAAAGTGTATCTAGTTGCAGCCCTGTGTATATAATTAGTTCTCTAGCCCTGACCGCTCTAACCTTTGGGTGCCTAGGGACAGACAAACTTGCAATTTTTTCGCTGGGCAACAGGCACTATAGTGGAAATTTATTGTCGAATGTTTTTTGTTTGTGTTGCGTGTTTTTTTTTTTTTACACGACCATGAAATGATAGTTTGACAATCATTCTCGGATGCCAATGTAAACCCGGTGTGTGCCAGGTTGTTCATGGAGCTCGTCTACCACCGTGAAGGTTGCTGTCCCATTCCTGGGTTCGAACCCGAGGGAGGATATAGATAAAATATTTTCCCTAACGAACATGAGGTGAACATCAATAGACATCGCCTGCATTTCGAAGCGATCTCATTAATGACAGTAAATTGCAATATAGCGATATGGCCAGAGTTGGTATTTGGTGAAGTAGGTTGTTGTTCGTGGATACTGAAGGATCGGAAAACCCTGTTTTTTTAGCAGCCGCAAAGCTGTTTTTGCACCGTGTCGCTAAATACTTAAGCCCGTCCCTGCTTGAAGGCGATTATTTATGTCCATGTGAGTGATTCTATAAACGTCTCCTTGGAATAAATCATTTGTTCAGTCTGATAGATCATAAAATACTCGACAAATAATGTCTTTTTTCGCAGGAAGACTTATGAAAAGAAAAAAAAGTTGTAACACATAATCTGGAAACAAGGGTGAGGAATAAATCCACGAAAATTTCGCGTCGACCTTGACACGGTGTTGTAGTGAGATCAGCTGAAAGCGAATTCCTCGATTTCCTCCAGCGGACACACACTAGTAATAAATGATTTGGGAGGGGGAAAAAACGATTTACACACACACACACCACATCGAATGATGATCGTGCCATTGATGATGACTAATGCGAGGATCATCCGCAAAACCAAGCAAAAATCAGGTTCGTTTCTGTGTCCCCACATATCCCTTTTTCTTGGAATCCCAGAATTACAGAACATTTCTCACAAATACCGCTAAGAGCTGCCGCAAGGCATCATTTATGTCGAATTTCCACTTCGTCGCTCACGCATCACCATTTTTACCTCCGTCAACAATTTGCACGTTTAAAATGTATTGAATAAAGTGACGCATGTGAACTGAGTATCATCATCACAGAATACGTATAAATTACTGTGCAATTCATGCATCTGAGAATGTCGTTCTTGCGGTTATGGTTTGAAATTGGGAAGTAAGAAAGAAACACTGGATTCTTTTTGACGTGAATACATCTTTAAAATCGGTCACCTGACCTCACCGTGTTCAAATTTTACAGGTTGATGATTTCAAGAAAAGTTTATAGGTTAATGTGTTAATTAACTTCAATACGTAACGTTATGGAGAATTTTTTCCACAATTTGTGAACACTTTATATCTTAATCCTTTCAGCAGCAATTAGAAATCATGAACATCCCCCCCCCCCATTCAAAATGCCATCTTTTTACAACGAATTAGGCATTATTTCGATTGTCAAAAGGTGCAAACTAATGGGTAAAGGGAAAAGTCTTTCATTGAGAAATCAAGTTAAAAAACATTCGATGCTTGTCAAAAACACAACTGTTATGATTCGAATTGGTCACTCGTTTTTCGATTAATGTGCCGCATGGAAAAATTAATACAATATGATATTAGCATATACTTTATGATCCTAAATCCTAAATATGACATAGTGGCCTGTGGGTTCCGACTGAAATTGGCAATCAGTGCATACCCCTGAGTCATTTCTTAGCCATCCTGGACTAGTAGTGCGATTTTCGCCATGGTTGTATATGTTTTATTTTTAAACTACTTAGAGTTTAATATTACCCATATTGGGTTATTAATCTAGGGGGAAAAGAAAGCTTAAGTAGGCTGGAGGAGAAATAGAAAGCAGAAAGTGTCACTCAACAGGGCAGTGACAGAATGTCACTTCATCAGCCTGTTAGGACGTCATTAAGTTATAATTAATGCTATTCTTTTAACATTAATCATTCATCATAATGCATATATTACCTACTCTCATTTTTATGTTCAGCGTCAACTATAGATCATATTAATAAATGCGATTATATGTTATTAAATGCAGTTAATTATGATTATTTGATTAAATATATATTATCTACAAAATTTGATATTTTGCAGTTGGTCTAATTATTTACACTATATATAGTTGCTTATATACATTTTTCACAATCCCGGTACCTCCGGTCTTTTCATAACCAGAAAGTTTTTGGGTCTGGAAAAAGCTGATATCTGATCTTTTGGGTAAGTGGATATTTCCCTAAGATGTTGGTATTCTGACTCTTCAAGAGTTTGGAAGAGATTATTAGCCAGCTTTTGAGCAAAGGCGTGTATGGTGGGCATTCCTATATCGTTTCTTATACTTCTATTCCTGATGAACCAATTGGCTCCCAGCATAGCTCTTATTGTTTTGTTTTGATATTGTTCTAATTTAACCATGTGTTGATTGCTCGAGTAGAGCCACACTGGTGCAGCATATAAAAGTATGGATCTGATAGCCATTTTGTATACATTTAATTTGTTCTTGATTGTCAATGTTGATCTGCTTGCAAGTATGCGTTTTAAAGTGTGTTTTGCTACGTCTGCTCTTCGTATTACATAATTGCGTTGTTGCACAAATGTCAATCGTTTGTCAATTATTATTCCCAGGTATTTAGTACTTATAACAGGTTCAATGAATTTCCCCCCAACCACTATTCCGGCATCTGGGGGTAGATCTAGTTTTCCTGTGATCCACATAAATACTGTCTTGTCTGCATTAAGTTTAACTCTGCTGTTTTCGCACCATGTTTCGACTTGATCAATTAATTCTTGTAAATTACTTAATGCCTTCTGTGGTTTTCTATCTGTACAAATTATCATTGAATCGTCTGCGTACAGCGCAGTAATACCCTTAATTGCCACTGGAAAATCATTCATGTGATAATTGTGGAGGCAAGGTCCTATAACACTGCCTTGCACTATAGATGATCTAATTCGTCTAGTTGTAGATATTGTGTCATTGATTTTTACATAAAAAGTTCTTGCTGCAAGATAATGACGTACAATTTTAATTATGCTAAAGGGTAGGGCCATTCTAATCATTTTATAGAGCAACCCCTCATGCCACACTTTGTCAAATGACTTACTTAAATCCAACAGTGCAACTGCAGCTGTATCATGATAAATTCTAGCTTCTTGGAGTGTTTCTATAACTCTTAATAATTGTGTGGTTGTAGAATGACCGTCTCTAAATCCATGTTGTTCGGGCCCAATTGTTGGATGAGATTTTTCGTAAGTGTTGATACGTGTTACCACAACTCTCTCGAATAACTTTCCAAAATTACTAAGCAATGAGATGGGTCTCCAATTGCTTGGAAAGTGCAAATCTTGGCCAGCTTTTGGTATAATTTTAACAATTGCTGTTTTCCAGTTAGATGGGAAATATTTGAGCTCCAGCAATCTATTAAAAATTTTGACAATATATTCTAAAATATTATTGGGCAAATTCTTCAGTGCCATATTTGAAATTAGGTCATGCCCAGATGCTTTCCGAATTTTCAAATGTTTTATTATTGTTTTTAATTCATTGATATCTGTTGGAGTGAGAGCTGTTTGTGTTTCAGGTGGAGGATTATCAAAATATTCATTAATAGTTCTAAGCACTCTCTCGACCTGAACATTTGAAGTATTAGTGTTAGGTGAGAATTGCAGTTCAAAGGTATCTGCAAATACTTCTACCTTATCTTCATCTGTATATACCAGTCCATGCGGGCCATGTATAGATGTAAGCCTTTGGCTACGGGGTTTTTGTGCTCTATAAATTTTATAGAACGACCCATCCTCACAATTAGCATCTTCTAGGAACCTTAGAAATCGTTCACTTGTAAATTCCCTGATTTCTCGACGTGTATTGTTTCGTAATGTTGTATATCTGAGCCTATGTGTAGCATCTCTGGTTCTTTGCCACCTTCTTCTAGCTCTATTCTTTTCTCTTATCATTTCCCTCAGATATCTGGGGAGTGCTAATGGGTTGTTTTCGTTTGACCTTTCCCGAGTGGAATTATTAACAGTGTCCTGCAATTTTTGTGTTAATGAGTTTATTTCATTTTCTATATCTATGGTACACTCACTAGCATTATCTGGTGTTTCAATTCCTGTAAGCACTTGCCTATATAGTGGCCAGTTTGTAATTTTTTTGATTTTTTGTTGTATGGGAATTTCGAAATCAACATCAATAATTGTTGGAATGTGATCTGATGTAAGTGCAGATATTACCTCTACTGCTAAAGGAACATTGAGGTTTTTGACCAGTGTAATATCTAGGACGTCTGGTGTTCGGTTGCTGTCATCCGGATAGTGTGTCGCAGCACTTGGCCCGTATGTAATAATATTTTTATTTCTGCAATACTGCTCTAATATACGTCCTGCTGCATTGTAATTATTTGAATTCCAAATTGGTGATTTAGAATTTAAATCACCGCTAAGAATTGTTGCATAATTGCAGTCAAATATATGATTTAACAGAGAGATATCAAATTGATTATTTGGTGGTTTGTATAAAACACAAATTCGGATTTTTCTAGTGCTAGTGAGGTGCAAATCCACTGCCAACGCTTCGCAATCTCGGGAATGTGGGAGGTCAACAATGTCATAATTTAAATGCCTTTTGATATATAAGGCTACTCCCCCTCCTCTTTCGTGCGTTCTATCTTTCCTTATACAATCATAATTTGCTATCTTAGCTGTATAACATGGTTTTAAAAATGTTTCGCAAATTAACATCAGATCAAAATCTTCATCTGCAACAATTTCTCTAAATTCTTGGAGATCACGAATAATACCTCTGGCGTTCCACGCCATGATCTTGAGATATTTTATTTGTTGTGAACTATTATTGAACATTGGTGAAGTTTACCGATAATAGTTTCATAGATATTTCAGTAAAGCTATCAATAAATACTGAGTATTTTTCTTGATATGTCTTAGCTTGTAATATGTTATTAAAACATTTTCTCATTAGACCCATTAACTCCTGTAAGGGGAATGATATCTCATTATTACCGGTATTCACAATCTGGGACACCTCCCCATCTATCCTGTTGGGAGGGATCTTTGCGGTTACCTCATTATTTACACTTTCCCTACGTTCAACTGCAATAGTTGATGTGGGTATAATTTCTGGTACAGAGTATACATTATTGTTTGTTTCAGTCATGTTAACATCTTTTGATGTCATTGTGTTTTTGTTAGTTTCTATTTTGTTATTTTCCACCTCTTCGTGGACATTTGCAACTTTTGCATATGTCTTATGCCTTCTTGTAGGTCTATTATTTACTTCTGTTGGTTTTTGCTGTTGAGGTAATTCCTCAGCTTCAATGTCTATTTTCTCAATTTCATCCTCACTTGAACTTGTGACGGAAAAAAGCCTGGGCTTTGGTGGTCTAAGTTTTTGTGACCCAGTAACTGCTTTAGGACCAGATTTTTTAAGGTTCCCCGGGTACCTTTTACATCCTCGGAAACTCGCCGGATGATTTAAGGAACAGTTTATACACACTGGTAAGTCCTTACCCTTTACCTTATCACACTGTGATGTGTGATGTTTTTCTGGACATTTGACACAGCGGGCTTCGTTAAAACAATTTCGGGCTGTGTGCCCATTCCAGGCTTGGCAGTTGTAGCACTGCGTGTACCCCTTCCTTCTTTTGTATGTTTCTACTCTTATCTTTAAGTAATTTAATGAAGATAATTGATATATTTCCTTGCTTTTATCTGTCCTGGGCAAATCAATGAGCCATAGTGGTATTGGGACCATAATCTTTTCACCATCTTTATGACGGGGGCTCTTTAGCTGTACCACACTAATAATTATGTAACCCAACTCCTCGAGAGATTCTTTGATCTCATCGCAAGATGTTGTTGTATCCAAATCCCTAATAACCACTCTTATGTTTTTGTCTGACTTTAGTGTGAATGTGCTAAAATTTACTCCCTCTTTTTCAAGCATTTTAGTCACAGCTCTATGATCATTTTCTGTTGTTACGTGTAATTGCAATGTTGTGCCAGTTTTTTTGGCATCAAAATTTGCTTCACAAACACCCCTAATTTTAACTGAGAGTTCTTTCCAGTTCTTGTATTTTGTCAAATTTAATGGTGGTATTCTGACTTTTTTCTTCTTTTTTTCAACCAACTGCCACTCATTTGTGTTAGTGGGATCTGGATCATTTGTATTTTCTTTTTCAACATTTTTACTTATTGACTTTCCATTAGCCCTGTTGGGCAAACAATTATCAGGTTGCTTAGATGGGCCAGCCACCTGATCATCTGCTATGATTTTTGTTTTTTCTTGTTGAGTGTTTTGGGAAGGCTGGGATTCATCCGCAGTCCGTGTTTCCTTTTCAACAATTACCTTTTCGTTGACAATAATGCCAGGAGTTACTTTAGTTTTCTTTTTACTTCGCGTCCCTATCGGATATTTTTCGTCATCCCTACACTTACTTAAATACAATCCACATTTCTGGAAATCACGATTGTATAATTTTTTCATACTACAAAAAATTTCGGTACTAATTATTTTATCAGACGCAGCATCTTTTGAGTTTTCGTAGTCTCCAACTAATTTTAGAATGGTACGTAAGATACCATTAGTTTCACATTCACTATCAATTTCACATAGCCATTCACTGAACTTATTATGATTCATGAACTCTTGAATAATTGGATCCAGTTCATAAAAAATAAACTCCATAGTGTCCTGAAGAGGTAGCTTTTCATCATCTACAGTTTCTTTGATCTTATCAATTATATTACTAACATTTAACTTATCATTATTTAGCAATACACTATGCGCAAAGCATACCATCATCTTATTTTTACCAACCATGGTCCGCGACATTTGCACTACTATTCACAGATGAAACTCGGCCAAAAAGAAAATGACAACAGAAGCTGCACTTACCATTTTGTCGCCACTAATACAGTTATCCATTCATCTAGTCGATATATATCCAATAGGCACTAAATGTCTCGGACGTGAAATCCAAAGTATCAAAATTTGCAGGAATACGTTGGTCTCGTTAAGACCTTCCCGCGCAAACACTTTTTACCGTTCTACTTTATGATTTACTTTGCGAGCATCACTAATGTCATTTTACTACATATAAATAGCAACTGTTAAAATTTCAAGGTGAACTTTGAATTTTTATTAATGTTATTACTCATAAATTATTTACTAATATCATATTGTATTATTTTTTCATGCGGCACAGTAATCGAAAAACCAGTGACCAATTCGAATCATAACAGTCGTGTTTTTTTATTTAATAGGTGGCAGAAGGGGTTCCAGTTTAATGATATTTCTCATTATAATACTGTACTGTGTAGTTATTTTCTAGAAGCCATATTTTGGCTGGAATTTTTATTTTTACCCGTTTGTTGGTTATGCACAAAAGGATGCGCTTTTCGCAAAGTGCAAAAAGACATATTTTTTTCCCATGGTGAATAAAATTGAAGAATATGGACGTTTAGAGTCTGAGAATGACTGAGAATCAATGTTGTCCGAAAAAAAAAAAATTTAAAGAGCAATTTCACTGCTCTCCAAAATTTTAAGGAATAATTTTGTGAAAAGAAAAGTATTTTTTTCTGAAAAACAGAAAAAAAATTATTATTCAAAAAACTTACCTAAAATTTGAAGGAGTATTTTCATTCCTCAACAGAATTTGGAGAAGTAAAACTGAATTTAGTCAATCAAATCAAATCAAACATCTAAATATGTATTGGCGAACACTGCTGAGGATGCTTCCGTTTTTGCTACGCAGAAAAAAATTCCCCATAGTTCATAAGATAGCATGACATTTTTCCATTCCACACAGATATCGAAATTCTGTACGCAGAGAAACAGGTCCGTGTAGATGGAATTAAAGAGAGTTCACGTGCACAATCTGGAAAATTAAAAGGGATCTTTGGTACCACCGAAATAGAGGTTTTAATTCAGCTCAGCAGTATTTTTAACCCTTTCAGTGGAAATCCCGAGACATCTCGTCAAACTAGATCTGCTTTATATTTCGGGCAACCCGGAAATATCTCGGCTTCTAAAAACGCGTTGAAGTTGTTTTTACAACATGTTTTAGTAAAACATGTTTTCCCATTTCCCTCTCAAATCACTCAACTGCCAGTGGGCAGAGTCAGCTCTCTTAGGATTTAGATGATAATTTTAGATGATACTGAGATCAACATTCCATCTTTTAATTAGTTATGTGTGAAAATAAATAAATAAAATATTTCGTATAATGTGAATGATAAGCAGCTTATTTTGAGTTTAAATCTGATAAATAACAGTATATGTAGGAGAATAAAATTATCTCAACTAGAAAAATTTGATAATTAATGGAACAGACATTATAATAGCAATAAAATGATAAATTTATTAAATTGAATGAAATATTTGAATTATAGGAAAATTTAAAATTTTATAGTTAGAGTGTTATAATTTTTTCCCAAATCATTCAAGAATAATTTACAAAACCCATTTTTATGATTGCTGTTGTATACCAGCTGTTGAGCCTCTCCGAATTTTACACAACGACTAAGACTCTAGAAACTGCGATTAAATACATTGAGCAACAAGAAGAAGCTATAGGTGAATCGACATTATAATGCTTCAAAGATGGCAAGACTTGGCAGTGAAGAAATGGCACTCGTCAGGAAAGCATACTACAATCAAAAATTTCTTTAAATCATCGCAGGACTGACCTTTTTATGTATACTGTGTTTAACTTCAGAATATTCCTAACTGTTAATTTTCTGTAATCAGTCAATTTTTTTCTGTTGTTTTGTTGTAAAACATGATTATTAGGTTCATAATGTGTAAAATTTTAACAAAGTTTAACGTTTAATTGGCGTTTTCTTAACACCTCCCTATTATCCGTCATTTTCGCTTATCCAACGTTTTGCCTTCCCATTTAAGTCGGATAAGCGAGACTCTACTGTATTTACATAAATTTCGTAACATAAACACAAATTTCGTAACATAAACACAAATTTCGTAACATAAACACAAATTTCGTAACATAAACACAAATTTCGTAACATAAACATTTACATATTTCAACGTGTTATGAATCACGTGTGTATGTTCTAGCCAATAATGTGCCCGAAGATTTTGGCCATACAAACCAAACACATTTGAACCTAGTGCTACGAGTTTCCTAATGCTCTTGCTCAAGGCTCCTCTCAAGTCAGACCCTGCATTTAGACTACAATAATTCCTGTCACCTGGATTATTATTTTTCTTGAATGGGTATTTTTCGATGAGTGGTAGGGAATTAGGAATTTCGGAAGAATGTGAAATATAGATTTTGAATATTTATGAACTCTTGTATGGATGAGTGTGAATTGACAGTATAATCGAGTTAAAAATGTTTTTCACGAATATTCCATATTTTGAATGTGTAATAAAACTACCGCTGAGCTAGAATCAGAAACGTTTCAGAATAATATGGAGAAGAAAACACGGACTTCGCGGAGCAAAGCCGAAGAAGCCGCTGAAAAGTGTTCAATCTTTAGTAGACCTTTGCCCCATCTAATGCAATGCCAAGCAGTGGAGAATAGAAGGAAAAAAAGAGTAAGAATAAACGAGGCGAGTCACGAGAAATCCCCAAAAAAGTCCTCCCCCAAGTGATAAAAATTTGACGTTTGGCTGCAGGCGAAATACTTTAAGGCATTTCTTTCAGACCCCAAAAAAAAGAAGCTGTTTTTCCAGATTTTTTAACAAAAAAAGTCACTTTTGTAAACTTTCAACACAATTTTTTCCCCTCTTCTTCTTTTTTTTTTTTTACATTTCTAGAAGAATGTATTTATAGCCACCCCTCAACCCAGAAGAAAAAAAGAAATCTTTTTTATTCTACCTCAGAAATTCCTCTGCATCAGGCCACATATTACGGCCAGAGGATCTGTTGTTCTGATTAGATCTCGAAAGAAAAAGTTGCTTTAATTCATTGATACTATATACCAGACATGCTCAAACCCTGACCGCGGACCAAATGTGGCCCTCGGAGCATGGGCGGAGATACGGGGGGGGGGGGCGGAGGGGGACACATTGCCCCCCCCCCCCACAGCGTCAAAGGTGGAGTCGACTGATCTATACAAATACAAATACAACACCACAACAGACAAAATACCCAGCGAGGTGGCTAAGAAAAAGATGCCCATACCAAATATGGATGTCATATGTTTCAAAAATAAAGCAACCCAATTAAAATGTAATTAGAAACATTATAAACGATGTATACACATGATAGAATATTATACAATGCCCATAAAGAATACTTATGGTTGTCTTATTCTAAGTATGAATAGCTTCTCGATTTACTCCAACATGTTTATTACATTTCTTTTTAAACGTGTCAATTGTGTTACAATTTACTACCTCCGTGGGTAAGCTATTGCATTTATTAACAACCCTATTAGAGAAAAATTCCCTGCGACACCATAACCTTGCATTGAACTTTACCAATCGATACTGTTGTCCCATTATAAAAACAGTCGATTGGCGGTGTACTAAAAGTTCATGGTCCATCCTATCCATCCCATTGAAAATTTTGAACACTTCGATCATATCTCCTCGACACTTGCGTTCATTCAATGTAAACATATTCAAAAAATGAAGTCTCTCTTTATGACTCAAGCCCCGTGTTCCAATAAGGACACGTTTAGCTCTTCTCTGCACCCCTTCAACCAAGTCTATGTCCCTCTGTAGGTATGGTCTCCAAAACCTTACAGCATACTCCAGTCCAGGACGAACTAAACCTCGAAAAAGCGGAAGAATGACTTTAGGAGAACGCGAAGAAACCTTTCCCAAATCGGTGACCCTAGTTGCATCCGGGATAGTGACACCATTCAACTCGTAAGAGAACCGTGGGTTGCTCGAACCAAAATGAGCTACCATGCACTTATCAACGCTAAACGTCATACTCCATTCATTTGCCCATGCTGCAATCCTAATTAAGTTGGTCTGGAGCAACTCCCTATCGCTTTGATTCCCGATTACCCCCATTAGCTTCACATCATCTGCGAATTTGCCAGTTATCTCATCGATACCCTGATCGATTTTATCGATAAAAAGTGAAAAAAGTATGGGGCCAAGGACACTTCCTTGTGGAACTCCACTTGTGACGCCTGTCCAACCAGAGAATTCCCCGTTCACCATAACTCATTGCGACCTACCTCTTAACCACGATTCTATCCAATCCAGCAAGTTGCCCCAAATTCCAATTTCGTGTTAACGCTTCAAGAGTTTACCATGTTGGACACGATCGAATGCCTTCTGGAAATCAAGGTAAACATCTACAGTTTTGACCTTACCCAAAGCCTTCGTCACGTGATCATAGAAGCAAAGGAGGTTAGTTACACATGACTTCCCCTTCCTGAACCCATGCTGATTATCCGACAATACATTATTCTCGTCTATCCACTTCACAAACTGCCTTTTGATGATAATTTCCAAAATTTGCGAGAGGGATCTCGTCAAACTCACTGGACGATAATTGCACGCAGCTTCTCTACTACCCTTCTTAAATATCGGAACAGCATTAGCAAGTTTCCAATCTCTTGGGACGATACCCTCAGCAACACTACTCCTGTATATCTGTGCGACTGGCCCCAACAATTCATTAGCACATTCCCTGAGGACCCTGGGATAGATATCATCTGGTCCTGGTGCTTTGCTTGCACATACATTTCTTAGAAGATTTAGGACCTCCACGTCTTCTACTTGAATATCGTTGAGGGTTTTATTTCCCCATGCAACACCCGTATATTGAATATCATTATCTCTGTTAAAAACCGACGCGAAAAAGTCATTGAAAGCACTACACATGCCTACATTGCTCTCTAACCTAGACCCTCCTATCAAGAGGGGGCCAACCATCCCCTTACATCCATTATTGACGTATCGAAAAAATAATTTTGGGTCAGAACCAATGTTATCTGCCGACCTAGATTCAACTTCCTTTTTACTATCCCTTATCACTTTCTTCAACACTCTTCTTTTATCAGTAAACAATGATAGGTCACCTCGTCCACTTTTATACTGTCTGAAGGTTCTTTTCTTTTCAAGATAGAGGTTAAGCACGCTATCCGTGAACCACAGAGGGTGCAATGTACAAACACGCCTTTTTCGAACAAAGGGTATGACGTCGTGCAAAACAGAGGACAGCTTCGTACTAAATTCTTCCCATTGACTTACCACCCCTACTGATTCCAACCGGTCTTTGAAAACTTCCGCTAACCTTCCTCTCAGAACATCAAAGTTAGTTCTCCGAAAACCAGGAACCAGTCTTTTGTCATCTAATGTATATATGTATATATGAATTGACATCATCATCATCGTGCCCCGCAGGCTTCCAAGTCTATCTCCGCTTATGCCTCGGAGTCATCTGATGTGGCCCGTGACCTCAAATGTTTTTATAATGGAAGATAGAATGAATGAATGAATATATAGCCGTACATGTCAAGATTACTCAGGTGACCTGGGGAGCATTTACAGATCTCTCAAGTGACCCGCGGTGCAGTTACGCATCCCTTTATGGTCCACGGCACTCCCGGATCATTCAAGTGACTTGAAGGACATTTACAGATCACTTAAGTGACCTGGACATTGTTCCAGATCAATCAAATGGTCCGCAATATATGAATTCACCGGCTATTAACAGATCAATTAGGTGACCCGCAGCACATTTATAGATCACGTAAGTGATCCGGAGCGCTGTTCCAGATCATTTAAGTGACCTGTGGCACATTTTCAGCTGACTTAAGTGGCCTGCGATGAATTTACAAATAATTTTATTCACCAGTGGCACCTTTATCGATCAGTTGAATGGCACGCGATACGTTTTCAAGTGACTTTCAAGTAAAGTGGCCCTCATTCTCCAAAAGGTTGAACATCCTTACTATATTATCAAGGGTGCTCAACCTTTAGCAGAGTGCGGGCCACTTCATTGGTTTGAAAACCTGTCGTGGACGACTTAAGTGATCTGTAAATGTGCCACAGATCACTTAAGATTTAATTGATCTAGAACTGCACCGCGGACCACTCGAGTGCTCTGGAAGTATGTCATGCGTCACTTGAGTGAGAGATCACTCAATGTGCCGGGAACCATTTGAGTGACGTGAACTGTGCCACGGAAGTGGTCTGTAAATGTCCCACTTAATTAATTTTTTGCGAAATTTTGTTTGAGGCCGTGAGCCACATTTGGTACACGGGCCATGGGTTGAGCATGTATGCTGTATGTTATATATATAAATGAGAAAGTATATGAATGTTCCATGTACGTTACGTTTGTTCTTCATAAAAGTCCCCCCCCCCCCCTCCACACCGTTGTTCGCATCACTCCAATTTTTTTAGGATTCTTCGCTAACATGTAGAAGGAGCCGTAAGCACATTCCCGCCGAAAATATTTTTATCAATTTTTTTCTAAATTTTTCCGAAATTTCCCGGAAAAAACCCCTTTTACACCATTTTTCTATGTTTTCAATCAGAGAAAAAAGCAACAATTTTTTTTCCACACAAAAGATGCGCATTCCAATGGGTTTTCCATTGCGATTCGAATTTTAACAAATAACGGAGTGAAATAGGTTTTTGTTCAACACCAAATCTTCATTTATGAGTACAAGCGTTACGTTGATCAATGTATTTTTTTTTTCGGTGTGTGTACAATTGAAGCATTGATCAGTGTATTCTTTTCTGCTGTGTTATGCGAGCAACAATCACGTGAATAAATCTTTTGTGAGTATTTGAGTGTAATCTTTGGATAAAATATAGGATTTTTAAAATAATTCCGGCAAAAATGCAGCCTTAATTTCGTGATTCGTGACACATTTTATCATTGACAGACGCACAACACAAAGTTAGGCTCCTTTAAAACGGTGACTTTGTATTTAACGCACTTTTATAAATTTTTAAATTTGTGATTTCATTTTATTGTAATTTTTAACATTATTGAATCACTTTCTTATCAGATGAGCCTGGAAAATACTGGCTAATTGAGCTATACATACATATGGTGGGCAAAAAGTCCGTGGAAACATTAAAAATTCATAAAAAACCGGAAAAATAACCGAAATGAAAAGCAGGGTTAGCATTGCTAGGTCACGGGAATTGTTTTAAGACAGGAGAAGACAGAAAACACAAAAAAAAGCCGATAGGTGGCACTGATGTACACAACTCAAAGAAAAGATACGCAAATAACGAACAGAATGCCTCCAAATCGTTTATTTTTCAGTTTTTCAGTATGTGTTCCACATGACCACCACCACAGGGGATAACACATTGCAGGCAAGTCACAAATCCAGCAACGGCAGAGTGCAGCAGGTCCACATACACGTTTTACAACGGTGAATTGGTTGTGGATTAGGAGCGCATGTTCTTACAACCGTCTCATTTGCATATTTCCACCGAAGTCACTCGTACCAGCGCCAGCTATCGGCTGTTTTGTTATTTTTTCTTGTCTTAGACAATTTCCCGTGGTCTAACGATGCTAACCCTGCAAACCGTTTTTTATTTCTCGGTTATTTTTCCGGTTTTTATGAACTTTTAAAGTTTCTACGGACTTTTTGTCCACCCTGTACATAAATTTTTACGGGGCGGGCAACGTCACCGGTGGCACCGTATAGTTAATAACTTAAATCAATAATCTCTTTCGTCTCTTTGTCAATTCTCCAAAATATTTTGAATTCAATTAAAATATCGGATATTGAGATCATCATCTCAAGCAATTTGATCTCACAATCGCCAATTTATACAAATGCACCGCGATTTTTTTCTTATTGATATCAGAAGTTACAAAACGCTCAAGAAAAAAAATCTTAAAAACACTACAAATCTTCAGTTTTGGAATAAAATTTGCATCGTCACATCACAAATTTCGTTTTCTGAGTCAAGTTTTTGTATGGGATAAGATACAATTTCATATTGATAAATAAAATATTATTGCTACCAGGGAATTGTGTGTGTGTGTGTGTGAGATCATTAGCGCTTCAGCAAAACTAACGAGCCGCTGTGTGGTCGCGTGGGCATCTTGCTGAACTCTCATCGGAAGGATCCGGGTTCGGACCCCATTTACGGTACAGTGGTGGTCGGCTGAAGTTGGTTTTCTGCGGTTTCCCAACTTCAAGGCGAATGCGAGCAGGTCTCCCGTTTGAAAAAGTCTCTCCACAGAGAGCAGAGAGGCATTTAACATGATACTTACACGAAATTAAAATTCAAGCATATTTACCACCTTCATTTCAAAATATGGAACACAGATGGCAGCATTAGCAACGAGCACGAAACAAACGCAATTCTAACAACAGAAATACATCAGAGCCTTCGTTCTCGCACTCACGCAGAACTTTTCTACATGTACCGATTCATTAGAAATTCCTCAGCGAAATCTGTGTGAGTTGCATGTTCGGTTAAGAAGTATAATTAACGTTAGTCTTACATGTGTTAAAATGTTTTCCATACACCCTGTATATGCAAAAAATATATTTTTTTCACCCTGTATATACTTCAAAAGTGTAATAATATGATAAGTTAATGTAATAATGCTATAAGCTTTACACTTACATCACTTTTTCGATAAAAATTAATTTTGACCAGGTAAAATTCGACAAATACCCCAAAATGCGCTATAAACACAAGATTCGTACAGGCTGACTTATACAGTGGAACCCCGTTTATACGTCGCTCAGTTATACGACTTTCGTATTTATACGACGTTTTGCTTCGGTCTCAATTCGTTCCTATACATTTAATCCTAAAAAAGGGCATGGGCGCGGTAGCTTAGTACCGAAGGATGTTTAGAGGTGTCGCGAGTTCGATACCAGGCTCGTTCTTGTCAGAAAATCTTTCCTGACAAAGGGGTACAACAGAAACGGCGACATTATCGCAGATAAATTTGCTACCGCTGGGAGTCCCTCATTGAGGGGTTAGCGCACTAACCTCTCGATGAGTATAAAAAAACAACCCTGCCGTTCGGAATCGGCAATAAATTATAAGTCACGATCTAAAATTAGCCCTCGCGTGCAGAAAATGACCGTGGTGCGACGCAAATGATCAAAATAATTCATTTATTCCAGGCGAAACATTTTTGACTCGAGCTCCAAGTCTTTTCTTTGTTTTTTAAGTCATTTATCTCTATCAAATACTCGCTGTTTCTGTAGACCAAGCGTGTTCAACCTTTAGGAGACTGCGGATCACATAAGTGATTTGTAAATGCGCCGCAGGCCACTTGAGTGATCTGGGAAAGTGCCATGGGTAACTCCAGTGATCTGAGAATGTGCCGCGAGTCACTCGAGTGCTCTGGAACTGGGCCACGCTAAATAAGTGTTTCTTAACCTTCTTCGCCCATGGCTCCATTTGGATCATATTTTTTTCTCGTGCCTCTCTTGTCTTATCCGCCCCCCCCCCCTCTCATCGAATAGCGCCACCCTTCATATTATAGAAGTTTTTGAGTGAATTGGTATTGAAGAAAATTTTTATGAGCGAGGTCGACCCTTGATTCGGTGAAAGTTTTCGTGGGGGTTCTATGCAGAACTGTCTCCCCTCCACGGGCCCTCAGGTGAAAAGATGTTCTGGAGAGCCCTTACTTTAGCTGGAAATAACAACTTACGTATTTACTTACGCAAATCATGGTACCAAATGTAGGATCCTCCTATGAGATTCGTCAAGGCTATGTCTAGATGGTCTCATGTTTTAAGAGGGCACTGGTTCTATGCAGGGCCATTTTAGCAGCATTACGGGTCTCTATCTTAATGCGAGTACCTATATACAAATTTACATACTTATTCTAGAAAAATATGGTATGCAATAACATTATCGTTGGGTCCCATAACACATTCAAGACTGTGCCCCAGTGGACGCATGTGTTAAGACGGCCCTGACTATATGGGCAATTCTGGTCCATTCTGAAAGTAGGCACGGCGCACTTCTTCCTACAATATTTCACTTGAAGCTTCATTTTTCTTTATATCTGAATTTTAATCCCCACAGCTCTTTGCGCCCTCTTCCCCCTAAGAAGCTTGTCATAACTCCCCTTAAACTTGAGTTTTACCCGTGCTCTCCCCCCCCCCCCCGGGAGTATCTGAGGAGGGGTCCCGGTTGATAAATACTGCACTAAACGGTCACATCACATGACTCTGAGGGCCACATTCAGCCCGCGGTCCATGGGTTGAGCATGTACGATTTATCGGAACATAATAAAAAAGACCCTTTCCCGCCCCCCCCCCTCTTTATTCCAACATTACTCACACAATATGACTGCGATCCACCATCTGAATGTACATTGATTGAGATGGATCCCACTTTTCGGAGCCTGAACCAGCGCAGAAGAGTGAGAGCTCAAATGTGAGAGCTGATCGTGCGTTTATTCTGTGCGTTACATCACTTCTCAGTCACTTCCTCTATAATAAATAAACGGCACTTATGATTTTGGCGTCTACTCCTAAGATTTAATTGGCTTTCACATGAATGGCCCGGACAACACAAGTGCTGTTACGTCAAGAAGGGTGAAAGAAATGTGTACCGAATTGCACATCCGCACACACACACACACACACAGACAGACATATCCACGATCCACGCCGATACAACGGTTGTATGCTTCCGAAAAAAAAGTATGCACATGAATTTAAATTGATAGACAAAGGGGTTCCTTGTGCTCGACTGGAAAGGGTGGAGATGCGGACCCACAGCACGTTTCTCTTCACTTCAGTAGATGATATTGATGCCGTTGAGAAAGAAAATGAAAGAACCGAGGAAAAAAGTTTTTTCTAAGATGAAATGCCAAGGGGAAGAGGAATCGCTTTTAGGAAAGCAGTTTGCTCTGACGTCACTGGGCATATTGTTTTTCCACCCACTCGTATTTTAGATCTTGCTGAGAGAACCGCCAGAGGAAGAAAGACGGCGAGTCTTGATGAGACTTTGGCTGCCACAAATATTCCACTCTGGCAGCCGATCTTTTTCACTATTCTTACTTTTGCTGAAAAGAAGAAAAAAAAATGCTACATATTTTAGTCCTCTTATAGAGAGTCGTCTGAATGGAAAGCTCCATGGTGCAGGCGTGGATACAGGACGATGTGTCGGGAGGGGCGAATTGTGTAACTTCGTTTGATCGTCCCATATTTTACGGGGCAGATAGATTTTCCCATATTATTCGGCTCTTGCGAGGGGTGGAAGTTTCCATTGCCATCCCCCTTCTGGATCCATGTCTGAGCGAAGGCAGACATCTTCAGCTGCGAATAGAACGAAGGCAGGCATCCTCAGCTGCAAATGGAGCAAAGCCAGACATATTCAGTTGTGAATGGAGCGGAGGTAGATATCTTCAGCTGCGAATAAGGTAGAGGCAGATATCTTCAGCTGCGAATAAGGTAGAGGCAGATATATTCAGCTGCGAATGAAGGTGAGGATCGTGAAATCACCTTTTGCAAAAAAGCAACGCTCACAAAAGAAGGAAAAAAACCTTTTGAAGGTTGTCGCCTTGCTCCAAGCAAAATAATAAAATTTACCTGACTGTGTGAACAATTCATTATAAGTGAGGGGACCAAAGGTTGTCCGTGACGATGGTGGCCCGCAGGCAGACTTAATAAAATTATTCTCCCGTTGTGATTGTGATAGCGGTAATATCTCTCTGTATGGGTTCACAAATAAAATTTTACCTTCATACTTAGGTTCATTATACACCATCGAGGAAATAGCAGGAAATTGCGATTTTAAATATGGGATGTCACTAAAGTTTTCCAAAAACTTCAATTCCTTGCTTTAAATGCAATTCGTTAATTACTGCTAAAAGTTATTAGTAATGCGCTGATCACGTAAGTGATCGTGGAATGTGCGGTCATGGGTTGTTTAATTGATCTGGATATGTACAGTGGATCATTTCAAGTGATACGAACTGTGTGATGAGTCACTCAAGTCCTCTTTAAATGTGCCGCGGATCACTTACGTACTCTGGAACTGTGCCGTGGAGCACTCAAGTAATCTGTAAATATGGTGCAGGTCACTTAAGTGATCAAAGAATGCGGGTAATTCAAGCAGGGCCGTCTTAAGAACATCATGGGGTCCCAGGGCCAAGCGATTTTTCTGAGGCCCCTACTGAGACTAGAAATACGCCCCTACCAGTTTACATAATTTCTCCCGAAAATGTTAATCTGATCTATTTTCATGAGGCCCCAGTTGCATTTGAAGCCCAGGGCCATACCCGGTTGGGCGCATGCGTTAAGACAGCACTGTATTCAAGCTATCTGAAAATATACCGCGTGCCAGATGAGTGCTCTGAAACTGTGTCGCGAGGTCAAATAAGTGATGTTGGAATAAGCCATCGGCCATTCAAGTAATGGGGAACTGCACCGTGGGTGATTTGAGTGATCTTGCAATGCACCGCCTAGTTGATTTTTGCAAAATTAGGTTTGAGGTCACGGGCCACTTTAGATGACTCCGAGGGCCACATTTGGCCCGCGGGCCATGGGTTGAGCATGTATGTTGTAGAGGGATATCGTTATATCAAGAGGCAGCAGTTTTAATATTAGACTATACGCATTTCCAAACAAGACGGAAAAATATCGTTGTAGGGGGATTCATGGTAGTATCGTTGAAGCGAGGTTTCACTGCATTTTTAATTGTGCATGTTTACTAGATTCATTCAGAGAAGATGATCCATTATATGAAAGCTTCCCATCTTCGGTCCGATGGCCATTTCTTTTCTTGTATAAATGCATCTATCGGAAAAAAAAGAAGAAAAATTCGCGAATGTTTTCCGGTGACGAATGAATAAATTTCGAGATTTCTTTTCCGAAGTCATCGTCTTCTTTTCTGAGCAGTCAGTCGATGATCAGCGACCTGTAGAAAGTAACCATTGGAGGATATTACGAACTAATAAGTAGTCTGATCACGGTGCATCATACGTATTTCTCTAACCTGCAAGTTTCCTGCTGGGCATTTAGATGTAATACACGCATCTCTTCCCCATATTTCGGATATTCATGACTTTTCTTTTCCTTTCCCACGCATTAGTTCGCGGCAACTTCTTTGCTGTCTGGAGTGAGAAAACGAAAAAAAAAAAGAGTTGAATAATATCTTTGAGTGACCACCAAACAGGACACGCTGAGTTGAGCACAATTATCTTTCATGCGGTCCAGGTAATTGAGGCATTGGAAATTTCAGCATGAAGAATTTTGATTTCAAATGAGACGGGAAATTTTGAGATGAGACATTTGAGACACTCTCTAAGACCTTCTTAAGAGAGTTGTATGTTTTGGAATGGTAATAATATATTTGTTTCGATGACGGAGGAACAAAATTATTTTTAATAATATCAAAAAGAGGCTGAAAAAAAACCATTTATTTCTCGGCTTCTCTGTTCATAACCAGTCAGAATTACAAAATTATGTTCTAAATCAGGGCTGGACAATCCCCGTTCGCATGGTCACCGTGGCGACTAAAAAATTTGTATTGCCGACTACAATTTTCTTTGTGTAGTAAACTAAATTGCAGGCTGAGAGCAGCACAAAATGTATAGAATTTATATCAGTATATCTGCCAACACGAAAGAGGAGTCACTATGCCCTGAAAAAGCCAAAAGAAGCATTATTTTGGGCCTTATTCTTCGGGTAAAAAAAAAAATTTTGGCGTCTAAAAAATTTTTGTGGTGCCTAGATTCTTTTGCGATTTGTCCAGAAATGTCCTAAATACAACTCATCGGAGATTCAATTTGTGATAAAAATGAAAATAAATTAGAGTAAATATGATTAATGTACACATTATAAAGATTGGTCTAAATCAATCGGAAACTTTTGGAAGTTGCTTCAGAGTTCATTGGTTTTTAATGGATTTATCAATCAATAATAAATAGCTAAATTCTGACATAATTGTGTCTTCTTACATGTACGAAGGGCGTTCAAATGTGAAAACAGTTAGTCGTTAAAAAAACAAAGACAAGAAATTGGATGAAATGTGGTAGGAAAAACGGATTCAACTGGTTCTTTGGTTTGGGAAATGGCTGTTTTATAGGTTATTTTAAACAATATATTACAATTTTGTGTGACAATATTGATAGAGGCAGGAGGGAAAAAAACACCCCCAACAATTGAGTAGCATACATTCAGTAATCAGATTTATTAAAGCAAAAAGAACAAACCGATCCAATCTCGAGTAATGAATCATATGTTAATAAGAGCTTTCGTGGATTGTGAAATACAAGATGTGCTTTATGTGGACTTCGTGGAAACTGTAATGACGCTCACATCGCGAATTTACTGCGAAACACTTTGGAAAGTGTGGAATGGTAGATCTGTGGAAGATTTTATACGGGGGGGGGGGGGGGGGGGGTCCTTGAAAAAACTTGCTCGGTGATACCAAACATACTTTTTAAAACGCTATGACTGTGGATGGATATGCATACAGTTGAAATCCCTGCATGATAAAAATTTTGATTTTCTTAATTTTTCTTTTTCTGTATTAACCAATCAGCTTTTTCTTTTAAAACGATCCTCGCGTATATACAGGGTGCATAAGGAAGTCACTGTATTCTGGAATAATTCGCAAACCGTTGATCCTAGAGGCATACTTCCAATTGGAAAAGGTATCCAAATAATGTGTTAACTTCAGACACGTCATTCATATTGCAAGGGGTTTTATAGTTATCATAGTTATCACACAAAATTAAAAAAAGTTAAATTTTTATTTGGCTATCCCTGATCTAAAAACCTAATAAGAAAGTTGTTGTCCTGTCTCTTCTGAAGCCACCAAAAAAATTCCGTTTTTAAAAAGTACAATATTCGTTGAGAATTTAAATTCGAAAATCACTGAAAACGGAGGAAAGAACTTTAAAAACTGATGGGAAAGCTAATTGCTCACTTCATATGCTGTTCTTTTTCCCATTTTCAGCACTTTTCGAATTCAAATATCTCAGCGAATATTGCACTCAAATCCATAGATTTTGTTTTTGGGCCTAGGAGAGACAGGAAAAACTTTCTAATTGGGTTTTTTAGACAGGGTGACCTAACAAAGATTGCATTATTCTAACGCGTCTACACGTTATTTGGGTACGATTTCCGATTGAAAGTATGCTTCTAGGACCAACGGGTCGCGTGCTATTCCAGAATAAAGGAACTTTACTATGCTGCCCCCTGCAATGTACTCGTGGTTTCTTCAACTGAAATCTGTGTCGAAAGCACAGAAGTCATGTGATCTTTTCTTAAATACATGGGAATCGTACGGTTGTACGTTATTTCCGGAAAACGCGTGTCCATGCCTTGTGTTCTTTCCTTTCTCTCTGAATAAACATCTAACCTCAAGAGAAAGACAAACAGACATATAAGGAAACGGACTAGATGCACGCATAACTGATCGGAGAAGATTTTTTCCAATAAAACAATGAATCATTTTTCATTGTAGTATTAGTAAGCGTTTTGTCGTCGTCGTCATCACACGTCATCTCTCTCGTAGTAAAAATATTTCCGCAACACACACACGCGGATCAACAAAAAATCCGGATGAAACAGCGGCGCGCGTGGCACGTGTTCTCTCTCTCCCTCCCCCCCTCCACCCAGTAATGAATATATGAAACTTCAGCTGCTGTGAGGGGGAAAACAAACCAAAAAAAAGAGGGAATTTAGCCTTTTTTCTGCATAAAACGAGGGGGAGAGGAAAAGAAATATTTTTATCATCATCGTGCATTGCATCCCACTCGGAGATAGACGTCGTCGTCTTCTTGGTTGGATGAGAAACTCTCCATTCAGTCATTGCTGAGTCGCCGGTTTAACGCGAGGGAGTTGGTTCTTGGCGAGGGAGTGTGTGTTGTTGAGACGACTATTTTCCTCTCCCTCATCTCAATCTTGTGAAGTTTTCTATTTTATTTGTTCATATATTTCCGTGGGTAGAGAGAGAGACACACAGAGACCTGTGCTGCTTCTCTCATCCATAATCTCACTCTCATCTTCCTCTCACTCTCTTTCTATTTCCGACTACTGTTCCTTACACTTTCTATAACCATTTTTAGACTGAAATTTTACGACGAATATCGACCGAGAGGATTAAAAAAAAAAGAAATTTTATAATTTATTTCCAATTCGATAATTTTTCGTTCGAAAAATGACGTCGCAAGTCATAACTGTCAAATTGTCCAGAGGTGATAATACTTCGTGGGGATTCCGTCTCCAAGGGGGCAAGGATTTCAGCACCCCTCTGTCTGTGCAACGGGTAAGTGAGATTGAATCCATCTCAGTTCAATTGCATTTAATTTTAATTTTATTATGTGATATAGTTTATTCCTTTCTGTTATAGTGTCTATGGTTTTCTTCCTTTCGTGCAAAACCTGAAAGCCTTATCTCTCCTTCTTGTAAGGGGTCTCATACCTTTCACCATGGGAAAAACTATTCTTTAGTAGAAATATCATTGAAAGTACTGTTTAACCATTGATTTATTTCGAAAATTTTACACATATTTTTGATTGCATGTATTATCTTATGTCAGTATAAAGTTTCATATGTCTCTGATACTTAATTTTTTGCAAATTTTCAAAAAAAAGCATTAAAGACAGCTTGTGCGCATGATAAAATAGCATGGCATTAATGTAACTGAATTAAAATTGATTCAAAATATAAAGGATGTGCTGTTCAGTTCATGAAGTTTGAAATTGAAAGTTTGAGATTTCATTTTTGAAATTTTTTGAAATTTAAAATTTAAGTATTAAAATTTAATTTTAAATAAGATTGATTCGATGAAATTTCAAACTTCATGAACTGAACAGGACATCCTTTATATTTTGAATGAATTTTAATTCAGTTACATTAATGCCACGGATTGTCATGCGTGCAAACTGTTTTTAATGGTTTTTTTTTGAAAATTTACAAAAAATTATAAATATATAAATTATTCAAAATTTAATGCCAGCATAGGATAGCACATACAATCAAGAATATGTATGAAAAATTTGAAATAAATCAATGTTTTAACAGTATTTCTAATAATATTTCTATCAGAGCATATTTTTCCACCATGTTAAAAGGTATGAGATTCCTTAAATCAAAGTTTCGCCACCGGGAGGTTTATAAATGAATGAAACATTTATATATTGGAAAATATGATTTTCATATATGAATGAAAAATGTGTAACGTTCCATAAATATTTGATCTGAAATTTACAAACTGTAAATTACTTCCAATCATATTTTTCAATAATGTTTTGTGTACCGAAGAGTATTCCGTTAAATAAACAATAGAAAAAGATAATCTTATTAAACTTACGACTGAACATATTTAATACTTGAGTGAAAATTTTCTTCTGATACTATAAATACTCACTGGCATATGCAAGGGGGAGTCCCTCCCACTTGAGCGCGGAGATTTTTTTTTTTCAGTAAAAATCGAACCCTACCCTTCCCCTTGAGAAAATCTTGCTTACACTTATGATTATAATCTCGGAAGAAACCGAAGAAAAAAATCCTTTTTCGTTTGTTCCTTCTGAGAACAAACGAAAAAGGCAAAGGATAATTTACTCTTCCATGTTACATTCTAAGCCCATCGCTTTCATAATGATAATTTCTTTGCGTTGAATAAAGATTACGTCACATCGAGGGAAAAGTAAAAAATTAAGTTTTTTGATTTTATTTCATCAGTATGTACTAACTTGGCATGTGCTTACTACTACTCAACCGTACATGCATCTCGTACACATGTCTTTGCGGAATTTCACCGTTGAAAAATTATGTCTATTTGAAGCGTTGCCATATGTATTCAGACAACTGCGTTAGGTTTCTGCCTCCACTGAAATTCTAATGTTAACCGTCTAAATTTCAGAATGCATGACAAATTTCGAAACTATACATATTTCTATTATTATTTATCAATTGAGTCATCAAATTAATAAAAAAGAGTGAAATCGTGCCACGATAAACATAAATTATAAAAGCAATTCAGTTTCTCGCTCCTTCAGTTTAATTACTCATTAGCCGATCATCATTAACTGATACCAAAATATTTCAACGGCATTTTGTGCAATTCTGATAAATATAACTGCTATAAAGAGAAGACATTTTCCAAGTAGAAAATAGTTCTAACTGATCTATCTTTTTAAACTGATTCCTTGCCCGAGGCTTCTAATGGTAACCTTGAAAATCCAAGTGAAAGTGAAATAAAATGAAATGAACATTCAAAATATTGACTTTGCACTTCCGTATAAGGAAAAGAGAAAACGCATTATTTGACTTTGGAAAAGACATTTTTAAGCGAAATTGAAGGCCATTTCAGTTTGGCAAAAGTTGTCAAAAAATTTACTTTAGAACGGAAATGACGACAGAAAATGAGGAAGAAAAAAAAATTGTACAGTGAAAAAGTTGGAAGCTTATCATTTTCTGCCGGAGTCATAACCACTTAGTTATGTAAACATGCCGTTTGTAATGCCTTTGATAGAGCAAAAGAAAAAAGTCTCACAACTTGACCTTCAACCTCTCCTTGTAATCTCATCGGACTTTTCCTCAAATCTTATTACGTAAAAAAAGCATTTGAAATACACACTGCGTTTGTTATCATACAATCAACATGGAATAAAATAAAAAAGTAGTGAATACCCTAATTTTTCTCCGCGGTCAAATCTATTCGTAATTCCATGAAAAAAACTATTTTTAAGAACATTTCAGTGAGTTTAACTTCATTAAACTTGTTTTTGCATAAGTTTATATTTTTGACAAATGCAATTTACAAATCGGTATAAAAATCGTGAAATTTTCAAGCATTACTCGAATACAATATTTTCGGAAACTGGCTGTGCGAAGAGATATTGATGTTTAAGAAAAGAAAACTCATCGCTGCCTTCACTGGGACTCGAGCCCTGGTCTCTCATATGCTGGACGAGTGTTCCACCTCTAAGCTATGAAAGCAGGTACAATATTCCCTCCTTGGAACGTATATATAGTTGTGCATAGCACAAACAGGGGGTATAACATTTTACTGGCGAACCGTTGATCCTAGAGGCATACTTCCAACTAGAGAAAGTTTCCAAATAACGTGTAGTACTCAGATATATCATTCATGTTTCAAGGGGTTGTATAGTGATCATAATGAAAATGTTAAGTTTTTATACAGTCCTCGCGTTCGCCAAAACCCAGTTACACAGTTGTTGTCCTGTCTCTCCTGATGCCAACAAAAATATTCCATGTTTCTAAGTGAAATATTCACTGAGATATTTGAATTCGAAAAATGGAAGAAATTAAAAAAAAAAAAAAACGGTTCTAAACGTGAAAAAAACCGTTTTACTCGCATTTAATACTGTTTTTTCCCCCCAAATTCTCTTCGTTTTTCGAATTCGAATATCTCAGTGAATATTACACTTAGAAACGTGTAATTTTTTTTTTGTTGGCATTAGGAGAGACAGGGCAACGACTATCTAATTGGGTTTTGGGGAACGCGGGACTGTATGAACAGTTAATTTCCTTATTTTAATAACTATACAACCCCTTGACACATGAATGACATATCTGAGTACTACACGTTGTTCGACAACTTTTTCTAATTGAAAGTATGCCTCTAGGATCAACTGTTCACCAGTAAAATGCCACACTCCCTGTTTGCTATGAACCCTGTATATGCTGAATAGCTCGATTCCCCGTGAGAGCAGAGATTAATTTTCCTTTCCTAAATATCAATGTCTCTTCACACAGCAAGTTTTCCGTATATATATTATATTAACAAAGTAGAAAATGTCTTTCTCTATCTATTACTCGAATAGTTCTAATTCAATTATCTCTATTCAGAGCACCCTGGGGAGGGAACCAGTGGGGAAAAAAAATCACACCAAACTTGGGTGGTCTACCATACGATAAAATTTTCACTCGGGAAATAAAAAGTTCACCAATGGCCGATAGAGGCAAATGGAGCCCTGCGTATGCAAATTTATTGCGTTATAGTGAAAACCTGCGAATAGTGAACCTGTAACGAATAAACATATTTCCCAAACTACAGTAACTATATTCACACTCCGTTGTTTGTGAAAGTTGTTTCATTGGCATTTCCACGCACCATTACGTTGCTGGTTATCTTTCACAACACCATGTTTGCCCCCACCGGTAATTTTTTGAATTGAACTCCTTTTGCAGAAAATTGTTTACTCATGTTGTGAAATGCATGCTATCAAGGCCGTAACTACGCATGGGCAACTGGGCAGTGGGGGCCCCAATTTTCAGGGGGATTCCCCCGGTTAAACCAACTATTTATAGGTAGAAAGATTTACGATCGAACTCTGAATGTAAATCTGCAGCAGCACCAAAGCAGGCGCACGGCCCACTATAATTTGGTGACGTTTTTTCCTCTGGTTCCTTCTTTAGAGAAATCCACAAGGTGCATTTCATAAGAAATAAAATGACTCCTTCTACTCTTGGGAAACCACCGATCTATTTACTAAATACGTTATGACTGTCAGAAAACATAAAAAATTAAACGTGATTTAAAAACATATTAAGATTTTTTTCCCCATTCGCATACTACAGTAGTCTTGTTTTTTTTTACTCCTATAACTGGTGACTAAGTAAGTGGTTAGTCATCTTGAGTAATCATGTCGGCCTCCTTGGAGAGTGTGTTAGTTCACCTGTTTTTTCTTTTCGGAACAGAAATCGCTCTTCCAAGGGTGAGTGGAATCGAGGATGCACTTCTTTCTCCTGCAAAACAGAACGCCGACTAAACAAACATTAATTCGCGAGAATCACGCGACACATTTGAGATAAGCCTGATCGTGAAAATCGTCAAATCATCACCATTCAATCGTGAAGAAGGTATTTTTCATTGGCGAAGCCAAAGTGCGATTCGATTTTGGCCGTTTCTGGAATTAACGTCACCTAGAACCCAATGCAACAATACAATTGTGTTACGTTCGAAATGAGCGTAAGAGGGGGAAAGCTATTTATAGTTTCTCGTGAATAATATATGTTTTGCTTGCAATGGTGTAGACATAAATGAGATCATTCTTTTGAAAGATATATAAAGGGGGCCACCAACTTTAGAACTTTAGAGAAGTCCAACTTTATTTTTCGAAGGAACAGAGAATCATCCACATATAGATGTCACGAATTTTGCTCCTAATAAAGTAGAATGTCACCTGGTTGTAAAATAATCAATGCAGCAACCTCTAGCTTAGCAATTCTGGTTCCAAGTATTTGAACGATTAATATTCTCTTGAGAAAATGTTGAACTCTTCAGTGAGCGGTTTCAGATCGGTTTAAACTGTAAACTTTGATGAACCCTAAATACCCTGATTACTAATGCAAGTGGTTAAAAGTAGTCACATCATGAGTCAAAGAGATATCTTAAAGTAACTCAATCAAGCAATGACTTTTTGTGTCACCGTAGAAATAAATTTAAGAATGACGGCAATCAATTTACAAAAGTCAATTCAATAACCAGTTTATTAAGAAGTCACCGAATATTTTCACTCAAAATCTACTTTGAATTCTACTTTGGAAGCACAATATATATGGAATCTGTTTGAAAATAGAGCTGGCTTCATTAGTGCAAGCAATTACGAGATTATAATGTTTTTTCTGTAAAAAACGAAACCACTCTTTCTTTAGAAAGAGAAAAAAATGTTGAATTCCCCTTACCCTTGAAATCTTGCATACGCTACTTGCTGGCTTCGTTTCGAAGCAAATAAAAAGGTCTATAGGTCTATTTTAAATTAAACATATTTAAATGAACTCCTACTCAGTTTCGAAAATTAACTTTTTATTTTTCCGATTCTTTATTGTATAAGTTAAAATCTTTTGAAACTACAGAGCAGTGTTCACCAATACGTATCTAAATGCGTGATTCATGCATCGAAATTCAATTTTACTCCTCCAAATTTCGTTGAAGAGTTTTTCCTCTCTTCAGAGGACTCCTCTTTGCTACAGAGAAAACAAACAATGTACAAACTACATTGCTACAGCGAAGTGGACAAAAATTCAAGCCATCATTCCTCGTATATATACATGTATAATTTTTTTTTTGTTAATAATAGTTCAATTTACTTTATTGCAACTGCATATTATAACTCTGATCATAGCGATGAGGAATTAAAATCACCCGTGAAAGGTATCGAAATATGACAATATTTTTAATGTGTGTTCAGGAATAAAAAATCATCCTGAAATGAAATTTCAAGGGTATTAGATAACTCTTAAAATAGCCAGGGCCACAATGATAATGAGACTCCTGTGGCAAACGGATAAAATTCAAGAAACTTTCAGATTAATTTGCGAAAAATGTTCATCCGATGATGCAGCCACCTATTTCTTCCAATGAAAGTATCGTGGGTACGTGAATAAGCCGCGTACGTTTGAGCAGCTCATACATAATACCTGCGCAGCAATCAGAACATTAGATCCTGGAACATTAACTACTGTTAAGAACAATTTGAAAAATGTAATCTATAACTTACGAAATCAAATCTCCTCCATAAGTTAAACATTCAATCTACATAATACCACTAAAATTGGCTCATGAATATAAAAAATATTCTAAATTATACTTTTGGAGTGAGATTTGATTCTTTAATACACAGATTGGTTTGTGCCAGAATATATTTTCAAAATAAGTACTAACTTTTATAACAAAAAAAACTAGTTATTCATTTTTTTTCATAGTTATTTTTTTGGCAAAATGAAATGCATATGTCCATGCAATGTCCATGCCGCTTATTGCGATCACATAGGGACTCGGGGTTTCTGATAATAACAACCGAATGTGTGATGACTATATCAGAAAAAGTCTCATTTGCAAGTACAGTGAGCATACATATCGTTTGGTCGAACGGGATGTATGGTAAACGAGTGTTGGTAAAACGGGACAATAATTGGACACATAATTGGTTGCAAAATGTTCAAAATCGCTCCATTTTTTTTTTATTCTATTTTAAAATGGGACTTCTTTTTTACCTTTAAGCTAAAATGCTGCATTTTTTTTTATTAAGCCATTTTGAGCCGTTAGAATGGAACAGTTTAATGTGAATTACTAATCATGGTACTTTTCATAAGGTACGGTACGTTCCATACATTCCCTTGAGAAAATCTCTTGGAAAAATAAATTTGAATCTGGTCAACTACTAAACCACACATGTACCTCGTCCATATTCCTCTGCGGAACGTCTAACGAATTGGTACATGTGGGGATGTGTGTGTCCGTGTTGTGAGCCTAACGTGAAGTTTCTTTCTGTGTAATGCTTATTATAGTGCTGCCATCTGCCACGTATTTTTCGAACTATGAGTGAAGTGTAATGTTTGAGGATGTTACAGTCGTAGGCCTGTTGCTCTCTGTGGCGAGACTGAATCTGGTCAACTGAAAGAAACTAATCAAGAACTGAACGGAAAAGGTTTTTTTTGCCATACTCACACATTTGTCTTCACTATAGAAAGGATATGGAAAAAAGCAGTTTCACACGTACATGGATCGCAGCGAATATTTCGGACCAATTTTGACATTAAGCGCAGAAATGTTTGACAACAATGGAAGTGAAAGAAAACCCTTCTAGGCACATAGACCTGCAGCCTGATAACGATAACTTGCAGAAGAAAATGATATTAGTCTGTTCTATTCTTTGGAATATGACAAGAATACCCAAATGAAAACATTACCCGTAAGTAATTTTATCATTAATAAGCGAGACTGGGTATTCTTCCTTCAAAATACTAGTTCCGTATTCTGGCATCAAGTGATTCTTATGCATCATGTATGGTCTGTCGTGTAGTTATTCTTACAGAATAAAGCCTTAGATAGAAGAATTTCAAGTATAAATAATTATGTAAGATGTAAAATTATGACCTTTATTTGCTGGTTGAGGAAATACACGCCCAAGAGAAATATTCCATCAGGAACATTTTAGAGAGAATCTTGTAGCACGTCCAAAATTTTTTCGTCGTCATGAACATTTTTCCGATGGACTATTAGCAAATATTAACCGCACCTCGAGGGACCATTGCCATCGCTCATCATTATCATCATTATTATTATTGTTGTTGTGGTTGCTATTTTTTCCCAACAAGTAGCGTCGTAAATTAAGGGTTTTTCTACAGTGAGAACAACGCCCTGGCTTTCGGGAGAATAGAACGAGAGTGTTTTGTTTGCTAATTTTGTTAAATTAGACATGCAAATCGAAGAAAACAACACGTGGGCGTGGGATAATGCCGAGAAAAGCCTTGTTTAATGGCCGGCACCCGACTTCTCTCTTTTTCTTTCCGCTCCTGTTCTAACAATTAACGCAACAATAGCAATTAATAAATTAACGAACTAATTGCGCTTCGTACCCGGGGCAGGTAAAAAATAACGATGCCTATCATATTTAATGATTTATACGTGGAGACGAGAAAAACCTGTTCAAAGAATAATTTTTCGTATTTGATTTAGTGTGAGAATAGCACGCATATGAATGCGAAGTGGCTACGCCAGCGTTTTTCAACCGGTGCGCCCCATAAAATTGTATAGGATATTAACCACAATATTTTTAATCAAGTCCGAACTTAATGAGTTCCAGTTTTATAACAGTAAGTGTGCAAACCTGAATTAAGACCTCTATGATATTCAGGGCCGTAGCTAGCCATTATTGTGCAAGAATTTGAATTTAGGCCCCTTTTTGTCCCATTTTTGGGCCCCCTTCCAAGTGGGCCCTGTGCGGGTGCACCTGTTGCACCTGCCTACTTACGGTTAAGGCCCTGATGATATCGGTGTGGGAAGTGTCAGGCCCGTCATTTGGAGGTCCCCCCTGGCTTTTGAAAATACGCTAAAAATGGTACTAAAATGGTATATATATATATATATATATATATACCTACATTGAGTACATGTTGTTTGCCCCCCCCCCCCCCCGGAAAAAGTTGAAATGACGGCCCTGGGGTAAGTATTCAACTAACAATACACCGAATTCCAAATAATACTTTCCCTGAAAGGGCAAAGCACGTAAGCAACACAGTTGAACAGCCTAACTTTTAGCATTCAGTTGATTTATTTGCAAAGATATCCTGCGGTATGTTATACTTTATCGGCAATTCTAAAAACAACGAAGTGACCGGATATTTTCGATTTCATTTGTAATTGTTTCAATTTTGAAAACTTGCCTAGGGGTTCTGCATATTAATTAAAAAAGCGTAATATTTATCCGTTGTTAATTTCACAATTGTTCATAGGCGTTAACTTGTATTTGGCCCATGAGCCTAAGGCTATCTTAAGAGCACCTTGGACTCCCGGGCAAAGTGATTTTTCTGAGGGGGCCCCATATTTCCTGAGGCCATGTTTTTACTTTAGAAAATTACTACCAAATCTCATTTTCACGAGGCTCCTTCTGCACTTGAAGTCCCCCGGACGGTGCCTGGGTTGGCCTATGCTTCAAAACAGCACTGCATGAGCCTGAGCCCCAACGATTCTATAATTTGTGGTGATTCTATAATTTCCCTTGCCACATTTTACTGGCGAACCGTTGATCCTAGAGGCATACTTCCAGATAGAAAAAGTATCCAAATAACATGTAGATACGTCATTGATTGCAAAGGGTTGTATAGTTATCAAAATTAAAATGTTAACTTTTTATACAGATACCTTGTCCTCAAAAACCCAATTGCAAAGTTGCTGCAGTGTCTTTCCTGAGGCCAAAAAAAAAATATTCCACTTTTCTAAGTGCAAAATTCACTGATATATTTGATTTCAAAAATCGGAGAAAAGTTGGAAAAGAACGGCCTAGACGAAGTTAAGAAGTGTTGTACGTTAGTTTTTTGCTGATCGACTTTTCTCCGATTTTTTAATTCAAATATTTCAGTGGATATTGCACTTAGAAAAGTGGAAGTTTTTTTGTTGGCCTCAGGAGAGACTGTGCAACAACTGTGTAATACGGTTTTTGAGGGCAGGGTTTCGGTATAAAAGGTTAATATTTATATTTTAATAACCATTACCTCCGAGGGTCCTGAATTCTCAGTTGACACGTTTCACAATTGATACGTTCAAAAAAAAGGAGATCCTGTGTGCAATAAACATATGCATTTCTTCGTGTGAAGAGAAATAATAATATTTCAGATTCAATATCAGATTTTGAGAGATATCTGTTGAAATATTTCTTTCAAAATTTCATGCTCAAAAAAAACGTACAAAATTAGTTTAAAAAAATTTCTTTTCTTTTTACATCCTTAAATTTCTAAAGACAGATCAATCTATCAGCGATCAATCAAACGTTCAAAAATGAGGTACGAGCTCGAGATGTTATGGCTATCATGTAATGATTGAATATTACGTTTGTATAGGAAGAACTTGTTATGTTTGTGTGAACGCGGAAGTTTAATGATGAAGAGAGGAAACTAACTCTGTGCTTCGTTTCCGGTTGTGCATGTGTCACACTGTCTTCACACGTGAAAAATTTACATTGTAACAAATCTACAAACCATCACAGAGAAGAGTTTTGTCAACAACAATCGCTCGGCTGACTTTATTGGAGGATAGATTTCGAGTCTCTTGTCCTTGGTCGAAAGAAATAAAGAAAAATGTCTTTCTCTGGATGCAACAGACACTTTGATAGACGACTCTGACGCCGTCTCTCCCGAATCTTAATTGGTTTGATGCGTGAAAGAGTGGCGTACGTGACGCTTTTTTAGCCATGGGTACGATGATACATCAGTGATATGTTCCTGCAATCAATTTTTGATTAACCTTTTTGCTCTCTCTCTCTCTCTAGCCGTATTCAGATTGTCATAATTGTTTATTTTCCCTTATGATCTTTTCGTTTTATGATGTCAACCGAAAAATTCAGGAGGGAAATTTTTCCTGTTTATTTTCTGAACTCACCTATGTTTATAATAACCGGATCCTCACGTATACATTCCCCATGTGTTACGATGAATATAATAAATCCGGTTATTATGCATAATAACCGAGCATAGGCATTCGCAGAATTTTCTCAAGGGGTGGGGGGTTATGTTTTTTCTGCAAAATAACACTATAATCTCGGCTTGGGGGGGTTAGAATCCCCCCCCCCTTGCGTACGCCAATGTAACCGAGCATTTTAGGAAGTTTGATGAATTTCTAAAAATAAATCACTTCTACCGGCGATTATGCCTAGTACCCAAAGTCGTTGGTAAATTTAATGAGTACTAAAAAATTACCACTTTTACCGGGGATTATGCATATTTACGCAAGTCTCGCGTCGTTGGTAAACATGATAAATCGTACTACATGATATACTGTGCATCATAATTTGTACATGCATTGCATCATTATATCGGGTCGGGTACGATAATAAAATTTGTTATCATTATATCGGGTCGGGTACGATAATAAAATTTGTTATCATTGTATCGGGGTCCGACTATATTCATCACACATATTGACTCATTTGGAATTTTTTATATATTTATCAAATTCACCAATTACACTAGGGTATTATTCATAAACAATCACAGATAAAGGCGATAAATTTCAAGTATTTATCAAATTCACCAACAACACCTGGCTATTATGCATAACCACCGGTGAACGTGATAATTTTTTCAGTATTTATCAAATTTACCAACGATGCTTGGGTTGCAAATTCGCCGGTAAAAGTGATAAATTTACCAAACTTACTAAGTCGATTGGTAAGTGTGCAAAATAAATTGTTATTATGTATACAATAACCGATTTATACCACATTTGCCGTAACACATAATCTGCCCAGGGAACTTGATAGTGCAAGAAGACATCCATGCCTGAATCGGGATTCAAATCCAGACCTGCGCAACCAATGGCTTGCACGCTAACCACTTAACCACTCGATTGCCAGGCGGCGCATAGAGACAATTTTCCCTAAAAAACGTGATTTTAGAAAAATAAATTTGTTTAAAAAAAATTCTAAATTGAATTTCGAATCTCACACATTCGGGAAAAAAAATCGAGTCAAAAATTGATTTTCTGGAGGATTATTAATTATTTTTTAATCCGCTGAAACCACTATCGATTTCAAAGTTACTTCTTGAGTAAGATGAGCTACAATTCGCTGAAAATATTTACAAAAAAAAAAAAAAAACGAAACTGATGAATACTTATACGTGTTCCTTAAAATAATTGCTTCAGAGTTCTAACAACGATCACTGAGTCATCAAGTCAACGAATTTCGTAATAATCTGGAGGGGAGATTAGAAAACATCTTGATAAAATTTTTTCAAATATTCATTCTCTGAAATTTCTTGCGATCGAAATCCTATTTTGTTTGATTCAAATACAAAAAATTCCACGTGAGAAAGATTCCATCACAAAAGGTTCCGCAAACGAACATGAGGGTTCGTGGAATTTTTTTCCCATCGCCTTGTACTCATCGTTTAACGATGACGAGACGAATCATGCTCATAAAATACACATAAATGTTCATCGTGACATACAGATACCTTGACCGAGATCTGATTGAAGTGAAATGCAGTGTTTTATACAGTGGATACCCGTTATCACTGTTTTGAAAATTCAAAGGCCGACAATTTCAGTTGATGATAATCGTTTTATTGCGAATGAGTAAAAAAACGTATATATTTTTTATATCACTGCTGAAGATTATAGGTAAAACTGCGAACTTCCATTTCATTTTGGAACGGTCTTGAAATCATTTCCAATCACGTACGTTTTCCCTGTTCTACCCTTTGCATGATTTGATAGTAAAATGACCTTATCTTCTAATCAAACGGGAATCTACTGATTAAATGAAATTACTGGAATTTAAATTCAAAATCTTTCAATGATCATAAATACACGTGTTAGCTATTTCCACTCTGATTGCGTTATCAAATTAATTAAAAAAACAAATTAATGGGGGGGGATAAATTTAGATTACAACAGATGTAAAATTAGCATCGTTTTGATCTGTCAATGTGCAATATTTTACATATCTTTAATATAAATTTCTCAGAAATCCCTTGTTTGGCTAATCAGAACTCATTATATGCATGTATTTCACGTAAAATGTTGACTGTCGAAATACTTTGACAAAACTATCAAATATTTGCCAAAAAAATTACCCTGATTCATCACCGTTTCTAAGAAAGTTCTCAATGGAAATGAGTTTTTTTCATGTTCTAATGAATAGGGGTTTATGAATATGAACTTTCAAGAAATGAATGACATCAAGTTTGAACTGGAAAATATGAAGAAACAACAGTTGTATATAAAAAGAGAACAAGAGAAAGGACAAATTATTAGTGATGCCTGTTGATGAAAAATAATTGTGGTCTTAGTCACATTAATTAAATACTGATGAATTTTTATTTTTGTGCTCTTGATGGAAAAGGAAAGCTGTAACAAATAATTGTTATGTTAGTTTTCAGTTATTTCACGAGAAAATATTTTGATATACAGTAAAATTAGTTTTTAATTTAATTGAATTACTCTTGTACTCATTACATTATTTTAATTTATCCTCCTTTGTCACTCTGTAAACGATAAAATTCACAATGATGTAAGACTCGAGAAGATTGAGGCATTTTTTTGCATGTAACCACATGAATTATTGATTATTCTCATATTCAAATTCAGTTATATAACCAATACAAATACAATGCCACAAAAGGCAAAATGCTCAACTAGGTGACTGAAAAATAGATGCCCATAACAAATATGGATGTCATAGATTACTGAAATACAGCAACCCAATTAAAAATAATCACAGTAATTTGATAATTTTCTGCACACGAGGGCCGATTAGACGGGGATCTACAATTAATTGCCGGTTCCGAACGGCAGCCATTTTTTATATTAATTGAGAGGTTGGTGCACTAACCTCTTGAAGCGGGGCTCCCTGCGGTAGTAATATTTTTCTGTGGTCATGTCGCCGTTTCTGTTGTACCCCTGTGTTAGAGAAGTTTCTGACAAGGACGAACCGGGTATCGAACTCGCGACACTTCTAAACATCCTTTGGTACTTCCAGGCGAGTATCTTATTGACCTGGGTTACCGTGTCCTTGATCACAGCATAAATGCTGAACTTTTAGCGGTATAGCACTCAGAAAGTTTATTTTTCTGGCTTGATGCCGTATTCCCAGAATGATTTTCGTGATGCACGTCAAAAATCTTGAATATGCTTTTCTCACGCACAAATAAATTCACTTTTTTTTTCCCTCGATTGAATGAGCATCACATGAAAAACAATCTGATGTCACGTGATGTTGATACTGAAATGAGTTCAATGATTTCGGTGTCACGGTATTAATCACAATTGAGGTTACGAATAGGGTGGATGTATTTGTCCCTTTATAATCCGAAAAATGCTATTTATTTTTCTGACTTCAATACAGCAAAGCAAAGGTCAATGTGAATAGGAATCATCTGTGAAATATACGATTTTAATACGGGGAAATGCTTATAATCAAAGAAAAACACTTGTCACGGGAGAATGAGAAATAGTAGGCCTACATAACACTTTACCACCAAATCATCATATAATTTAAAAATATGTTATAATATCCATTTCTTCTCACCTCCTGCGTATTATATAATAGACATAATTACAAAATAAGATATTTTCTTTTTCTGATATTAGCAATAAATAAAATGCTAAACTGATTGGGATAATGGCATTGGTATCAAAGTTTGGAATGTGGTTGGTATCTATTAATTTTTGGTTGCTACATTCACATTGTATATATGGACCCCCATATTTATTAAAGAAATTTTTTAATAATATTTCTTTGTATTTATTTCTTCCGGTTTTCAGGTTGGTTTATTTATTTATTTTTATTTTTTTTGAGTCACCTGTGCTAGATAATTTACTTGTTGTGGCCTTGGTTTTTGTATTTGTATTAAAATTTTAGATTTTTGTAACCGTTTATTGTGTTTTTCATGAAAAAGTAAGCTTCCTGAATACGCAGTGTAGATTTTGAATAAACTTTATGTTTCGTATTTTCCGTTTTTTTTTAATGTATAATCAAATTCGACACTTTCTATAAATATTTACAGTTATAAACTGAATTTCTTTCTTATTGTGTTCTTTTAAAAATAGAATGCAGGACAAACACTGATGTTTAACTCGAAATTAAAATTTAATTCTAGCATAACAGGCGAAATATATGTGCACGTTTCCGCTTTATGAATGGGATATTGCGTTAGTGTAAAACTCAAAGAGAAAGTGAAACTGCAGAGCAGAGTTCTTAACAAGGGGTCCACGTTCCTTGGGTGTTCTTGCAGCGCTTTTATGGGGTTCGTGATAAGGAAACAGTTGGGGGGTGCATAAATTAATTGTTTTTACGTTGCTATATAGATATACTGAACATTGGTAAAGGGGGTCTGCGGTCTTCATTTTATTGACACGGGGGGTCCATAGACTTTATCTAATTGGCATGGGCTCATGGAACACAAAAGGTTAAGAACCCCTGCTGTAAAGAGAGGATTTTTCTCATCCCACAGTTATATCCAATTGATATCCAGAAAGCATTTTTGATCTAAGTAGAGGGTCAGATTTGAAGAAATTACTTATGTACGAGTATGAGTTGCTAATTTTTACTAATTTATCTGTATTACTGTATATGATTGAACATAAAAACTATTTTTCTTGCTTTTATTATTTGCAAAAGCTTTGGATCTAAATCTCCGCCCTACTTATATTCACGAAAAGTGTTCTCTAATTATGAAGTGGAAAAAAATGGTTTTGGTATTATGTTACCGCTAAAGTGCAGAAATCAGTTATTCTACAGATTATCTAGGTATCAAATCAGTTAATCTGCAGATTAGCTAGCGAATGTGCCCATTAACGGCTTCCGAGCTTTAGCGGTAACATATACACTATATTGCCAAAAGTCTGTCCTTTTCGAAGTTTAGCCATTTTTTAGAATTTCTAGAAAAATAATGGACAAATCGGTGTCTGAAATTTTGGTCATATCAACCTTATGCTTGAATTCAAAATTTTCAGTGAAAATTGTCACGAATGCATTTAGGTGACCGACAAAGAATTAAATAGGGAAAAAAAAGTTTTTGATAAACCCTGTATCAAAAAAAGCTGCGAATGACTTGCAACTTTAAAAAAATATTTGAGCAATAACTTTGTGCTACATCTGTGTGAATTTTTGTGAGAATAGCACGTATATTCGCGAAAATATAAATCTTTTCTATAAAAATTCCAATTTTCATCGCACATTTTTTGCTTATAAAATATGCGAGGTTTTCAACCAATTTTCATAAATGTAACAGGAAACGTGAAGCTATACATGAGACATATTTATGAAAATTTAAAATGCGATAAATCATCATTGAATGAGATATGAGTATTCTTAATAAATGCTTATTGATTGCACATGCGCAAAAAATATAAATTTTAATTTTTCATAATTTGATTACCAGATAAATAGTGCAAATTATATGAAAATTTCAGCTGAATGTAATAAAAATTCACAAAAATATACTCGATATCGTGAGCTGTAATTTCGAAACTTGCTGAAAGTAATTGAATAATGAGATTTCAAGCAAATTGGTGTACGATTATTTTTTTGCTGTTATATGATTATTTCGAGAATAAGCCATAGCATTATGCGATTGAGCGTACACGCGTGTCTGAAGAGAAGTGTTTCCGCGTAACACGCATGTATGATGTCAAAATGATCAAACTGAAGTTAAAAATGAAATAACAGCAAATAATCGTATATCAATTTATGGAAAATCTTTCATTATTCAGTTACTTTCTGCAAGTTCGAAATTACAGCTTTTAATATCGCATATATCTTTCTAAATTTTCATGACATTCAACTGGAATTTTCATATAAGTTGCACTATATTGGCATTCATACATTGCACTATATTGGCATTCATACATTGCACTATATTGGCATTCATACATTGCACTATATTGGCATTCATACATTGCACTATATTGGCATTCATACATTGCACTATATTGGCATTCATACATTGCACTATATTGGCATTCATACATTGCACTATATTGGCATTCATACATTGCACTATATTGGCATTCATACATTGCACTATCTGGCAATCGACTTTTGAAAAATAAAAATTAATATTTTTTGCGCATGCGCAATTAACAATCCTTTAAAAATACTCATATCTAATTGAATAATAATTTTTCACGTTTTAAATTTCTATACAGTATGTCTCATGTACAGCGTCGTGTTTTTGTAACTTTAGTGAAAATTGATTGAAAACGTCGCATGCTATAAACAAAAAACATGCTATGAAAATTAGAATTTTTACAAAAAAAAATTATATCATTATTTCATGAAAACATTTATTGCTCAACATTTTTCTAGAAATTCAAGAAAATTCTTCTAAACTCCAAAAAGGACACAGACATTTGGCAATATAGTGCAGAAGTGGATTAAGGTAGGTTTATGCCCCGGAAGCAGAAGAAAATATTGGACCCATTAAATTGGACAAAGTGCAAAGTAGAGGTTTTTCGAGGCCTTTCAAAAGTCGGGGCCCAGGGCGCGCGCTGGTAAAATCCGCCCCGATATAGTGTATCTGAATATGTGCCTCAAGCGCTAATTTACTGCTCTTGTTGTGACGCATGAAAGTTAATAACTGTAACATTAATTTGTAGAAGTTCATATTCATCGTGATAAGATGATTTCTTAGGAGATAAGATCAAGATTTCACTGAAAATGAAGGAAAAAGAAATCCGTGCGAAATTTAAAAGATGACAAAAAAAAACTTTTGGCAGTTTGCCTTGTGATTCTCCGCAGTAATTTTAGCACACTCATTCTGTCTTTCTCGAGTTGAAAAGTTAAGCCATAAAAACAACCGTATCCAGGTTTTTTGATTATTTAATCTGTGACAACAATTCTATTTTGCTTTGAAGACTTAATAATTTAATGGTCGACTTCAACACACATATTTTTTTTGTTTTGCTAAAATCTCGTAAAAAAGTTTTGAAAAGGTAATTTAGCCGCATAAATTATTTCTTTAACTGATATTTAGTGTTTTTAAAATATATCAAATATAATCTGTTTTTAACTTATCTAGTTTCGTTAAATGTTTAGTTAAAAAATATGAATTTTAATGATGAGAAAGAGAAATTTACAAGCGATGTCATACACTCTATAGAATGACCAAAATTTGTGGAATCGTGTAAATAAATACCGGAATATTTGATTTCTTATTTTAATTTAAAATTCGTGACTTGAAATATGCTTCTTTATTAAATACATAACATAAATTTATAAAGTAAACAATAATAACTATATTAAATATAAAATGTATAATTAAATAATTTAATTGATAACTTATACAAAAATAATTAATATTTATTAATAATGTGTACCATTATATCTATTATTAGTAATAATAATATACACTGTAATTAGTAATTTACAAAAAAACAAACGAATCAAACTATATTATAAAGAAGGTGTCTTCAACCTTTTAGACGCGGTTGGCCAAATTAAAACTCATGCAATTTAGTGCCATCTTAATAGGAATGGGGGGGGGGGGGGAATGGGGTCCCGAGTTAAACAGGGACAAAAATAAGACTTTTATTCATTCTGAAATATTTTCTTTTATTAATTATCAATTTTTATCGGTTCTGAAATAATTTTTTTCACTTATTTCGAATTTTTTTTGATTAATTACTCATTCAATTAATTCTGAGATTAATTTTAATCTGAAATCACTTTGAATTATTCTGTAATTATTTATTTCAATAATTCTGATATTATTTTCCTTCTCATATCTTAAAATAATTTATTTTAATAATTATGAAATTATTCTTTTATTGATTGTGAAATAATTTCTGTCAGAAATTACGAAATTATTTCTCTCATTGATTTATAAGTTTTTTTTCATTTATTTTGAAATTATTTGATTCGAAAACTCTAAAATTGTTTCTTTCGTTAACTCTGAATTTTCATCAATTTGTTACAGAATTATTTCTTTCGTTAATTCCAAAATCATTTCTTTAATTAATTCCAAAATCATTTCTTTAATTAATTCCAGAATAAATCTTTTTTAAATCTCCCCCTTTCACGTTTTTTTTTAATTTCTTTTTTCCGTCTTAGTTTGTTGATATTGTTCACTAATACGTATTCATTATAAACTTGCAATGTATCAACAGTATGGGTCTCTAGACACCTTGGCTGATTTGTTTTGTCTCATTTTGTATTTTATGTAACAAAATGAAACAATAAAGTGAATAAAGTAATATTTTCAACCATTTTCTGAAAATTATCGGTGGGCACGACAAAAATGCTCTGAGGAGCAAATGTGGCCCACGGACCATACGTTGAAGACCCTTGTTATAAGGGAATAAAGAAATGAGAATACGCAATATATCTTATACATACATACATACTGTATTACTAGTTATTATCGTAAACCACATGACTCTTTTTTTAAATAAATATATTCACAATTGGCGATATAATATAAAGGAATAAAAAAATTTCCCTTAAATTGTGAACAATATTTTGTGATGCATAGAATAAAAATTAGAATTTTTTTCGAAAAATTCATACTTCCCATATCTTCGAGCTCATAGAAATTCATAAGGTGCAAGGAATTAATAATCCAATAAGGATTATTTTTATTCAACTAGAAATTAATGATGGAAAAAAATTAATGAAGATTAACTGATACTTAAATAATACAAGACCGTGAGAATATGCGACTGCGATCTAAAAAATTTTCCACAAGCCCAATTTTTATGTTCCACAGACATCAATATTTAGTGTGAGAATTTTTTCAATTATTTCGTTATTATTTTATATATTTTTAAATCTTGTCTTTTATTTAATTTTTTTCATCCTCCTAGTAGTGTAATTTGCCTGTTGTGGCTATAGATTTAGTTGTTTTTTCTCAATGTGTGTGGTAATTTTTTTAGAACGCATAACCGGAAACGTATGTGCTATTTGGTATGACCCAAACCAGTCGAAGATATGCAGGTGCATGTGGGGTAACCTATATCTGTACCGATCCATGATGGATCGCAAGTCTAAACGAGTGGCACTGTTTACATGCCAGTATAAACGAACAGGTACTGGATCACGTCGTCTCAAAATGATTCCAGCAAGTAAGAATCCGGCCAAGAAATTCCGAGCGAACAAGAGTCTGTCTCTCTGGGATCTCTTCTTTTCCCACCCCCTCCAAAAAAACAGCGTCAGACGCGTCCATATTTGGAAGCCTGTCTAGAGCTTGTCCAATATTTAGTTACAGCCGCCATATTTATTTTTTATTTCATTTATTTTTATTTTTTTTCCCGCTACAACCCGCGCCACCTTCAACTAGGTTAGAAGCAGCTATTTTTGAAACCAAGAGAGTGCTGCTCTTCATTCCTAACTACTCTCGTGTCTCTCGTTCATTTTCTTAGACGAGAATTTTTTTTTTTTTTGTTTCTTAATTGCACGTTGTTCCGGTTTTTTTATCTTTTTTTTTTTGCCGGTAAATTTTTGTATCCTTCCTCGTCAGGCTTTTGCAAAGCTTACGCATAAAAACTTTCAAGAACTGTTCTATCTAGTCAAAAATTAATACCATTAATAAATTGATCTACAAGGTTTATATAACATGAAAAATTTAACTGTTCTTAATCAATTTTTTGGTGCTGATTTGAGATCTGACCGTAAAAAATGGCCATCCATCACGTTTAGTTTTTTTGTTATTTGGTATCATATATTTCAAAATCAGCATATTTGTATGTGTGAAGTGATACGAGATAACTAAAAAAAGGTAGTAAGGCCGGTGTTACACTATAAAAGTTTGGTTAAATCCCTCTTATAAAACTTAAAAAATCCAACCGATGAAACTCATAGGTTGCATTCGAGCAAATGCAACCGATAAGCTCATTGGTTGACTTTTTCGTATTTTTAAACTTTTATAGTGTAATCCCGGCCTAATACATGTTGTAGATATGAAAAAGATCTAAAAACATTATATAAAGACATTCTCTTTGCAATAAAATATGACTTATATAAGTAAAAACTATGTGTCGATCTGAAAGTAATATCCCTCTTGCTGCGCTTTGAAATGGCTTCACCATATTCTGCTCTTTTCTCTACATGTGGGATAGTAAAACCACAGCAGATAATCATAAAACAAAAGAGATTAGCCTTAGTGAGATATCTTCATTTCAGAAGAAAATAACATTCATCATAATTCTCTAGTTGATCCATCTGCATATTTCATTATGCACGCTGCATAGTGATTGGTGTGCCTACTACCACTGCTTCGCGGGATGCAGTCATCTGATGTTTCACTACCATCATTTCACATTGAACCTGGGCTGATGAAAAACTTGGTGAAGGCTATTGAAAAATCTGGCCCGTGTGTTTCTAGCACTTGAAAGAAAAATTTCCAAAATTAAGCGAATTAAATTTTCCTGAAAAAAGGAATCTTTATAAGTCCTCAAATAAGGAAACTAATGACTCTATAGAGTCATTTCGTTTTTACAGAGATTCTAATTACAAAAAAACTCGCTGCATATTTCAATTGTTCACATCTGTAATGAAGGGGTTTTTAGGGAAAAAATCACAAGAGGAAAATTATAAACGTCATCTTCAAAAATTGTTCCTTTTCAAAAAAATCTCGGATGCCGAATGTTTGTAGAAATAAATTTCCTGCATTCGCATTTGGACTTTTTCCCTGATAACTTGGAAACAGTCAGTGATTAACAAGGAGAAAGGTTCAACCAAGACATTCGAACTATGGAACAGCAGTATCAAGTCCCTTCAATGATGAGTGATTGCTGTTAGTTTTTGCAGAAAGTAAACGACAGGATGAACAAGAAGGAATAAATAAATAATTTGTATAAAATACTGAAAAAATATGCAGTATAAATTCGGTTTGTGCAAATACACATGTGTATTATATATTTATTTCAAAAAATTACTATCATGCATACAGAAAAAACTGTACGTGATGAAGATTTTCCACAACCGTATTTGAATTCAACATTCCAAAATATTAGTCTAAAAAACTTATTTCACTCATGTTATAGCAAAAAAGTAAAAAATTGTTGGTCGATGTAATTTGAGGTGGCGAGTTTGAGTAATCAGAGTCAAACTCTGATTACTCAGAACTCAAATGCACAACCACAGTTATGAAACGAACACAAACAAGTTCAACCAGGTCTAGAGCAAAACTTTTTTTTTTATTTTTACATAATACATCAAATTTTAGGATTATTTTATTCAATAAAATGAATTGGTAAGGTACTTGAAACCACTTTGAGGGTCAGACAAAAATCACTTTGCCCGAGAGCCCATGATGCTCTTTTATAAAGGGTCTCCTCTACCTCTTTACATGGTAAAAACTTTCTTATGTGGCAATAGTATTAAAAGTAGCATTTATCCATTGATTTGTAATATTTCAAATTTTTACTACATATATTTGATTTTGTATGTTATCTGAAAAGTCAGTACAAAATTTTATGTATCTCTAACACTCAATTTTTTGAAAATTTTCAGAAAAACACATTATAAAATAACAGGACATCAATGAAATTGAATAAACTTTGATTCAAAATAAAGGACAATTGTTCAGTTCATAAAATGACGAAAAAGATCTGAGGCCCATTCATAAACACTTGGGTTATAAAATTTTATTTACAAATTTATAAAATGGAATTTTTTGAATAAGATTGAGTCTCGAGATAAAATTGAAATTTTTTTCATCATTCTATAAACTGAACAGTTTTCTTTATTTTGAATAATTTTTTATTCAATTATATTTATTTCATGTAATTTCATCATGCACACACGCTGTTTTCAATGCATTTTTTTTGAAAATTTGTAAAAAAAGTCAAGTATTGGAGACATGTAAAAAATATATATATATTGTACTCGCATAGGATAACACACACACACAATTAAATACAATATATGTGATAAAAATTTGAAATATATCAATGAATAAGTAATATTTATACATAAGAAAGTTTTTTACCATGTTAAAAGGTAGGAGACCCCTTAAGACGGCTCAGCTGAATTCCAAATACAAATACGAGGGCCACAACAGCAAAATGTCAACGAGGTGGATGAAAATGTCGCCCAGTGTGGATGTCAAATATATATATAAACTATATCTCAAAAATGCAGCAATTCCAAAAAAGAGCAAGTCCAGATCGAAATGTTTCACAATCGTTTACCTTCTTGATTTCGTTTGATGACTCAGTTCGTGATATTTTAAAGGTGAATCCCGGAAGTCTTGCGGACAGCGCAGGTCTCATTCCTGGAGATGCGATCCTGAAAATATGCGGGAGAAGCACAGATATCATGAGGCATAAAGAAGCACAAGACACCATTCTCAGGTCAGGGAACAATCTGGAGCTCGTGGTTCAGAGGTACCTATATTTTGACTGATTCATAATAGACCATCTCATCTTTATCGCAGTTTTATCGCAACTCACTTTTTCTGTATTTTAATTGAACATGTGATGATAATTTTTTTTAAATTAAACATTTATTTATTTACGAGAGTAAATAACTTTTTCCAGTTTTTTTTATGCTTCTCATTCATTTTTTATTTATATTTATTTTTATTAGAGGTGGGATTCGCGTGTGGAAGCCTACGATTACTCCAGTTGGGGATCTTCCTCCTCCTTCAATTACACCTCCATCACAGACCACGTTCACGAAAACATCGCTCGCTGCCAATAAACAGGTAACTATTATTGAATACCAGGTTTTCTTCGTGATATAGTAGATGCCGCTTATTAAAATCATGGATAACGTTATCATTCGGGTATGGTTTTCACTTTCACTTATGATCGAAATGGATCGATATTATAACATTGGGAAAAAACTCCATTACAGTTGTCAGGACTTCGGTTTATGTTATCAATTTTTTTCTAGAAAGTTTTATTCTTTTTGCGTATTTTGAAGCTAAGGTTGGACCAGACCGATTTTCTCCCCTATAATTTATCATTATCAGTCTGCTAGACCATACATGCCTAACCCGCGGGCCAAATTTGGCAGCAAGCTTTATCTAATGTGGCCCGCGACCTCAAACCTAATTTTGTAAAAATGAACTAAGCAGCATATTACCAGATCACTTAAGTGACCCGCGGTACAGTTCCCCATCACTTGCGTGGTCTGCGACACATTTACAGATCACTTAAGTGATCTGTGGTGCTCTTCCACATCACTCGAGTGGCCCACGGCACACTTCTAGATCACTTTGGTTACCTGTCACATATTTACAGTCGGCCCAAGTGACCCGCGGCACATTATCAGATCATTTGAACGATCATCTCAGTAATCACTTCAGTGAGCTGTGGCGCTGTTTCAATCACTTGAGTGGATTCTCGAGATCCCTTAAGTGACATCACTCAAGTGAGATAAAGTGAACTGGGAGCATGTCATATCACTAAAGGGGGCCAGCAGCACATTTCCAGATCACTTACGTGATCCGTGGCACATTTACAGATCAATGAAGTCCTCTGCGGTACTGTTTCACGTCACTTGAGTGGCCCGTGACACGTTTTCATAACAATGAAGCAGCCCGCACTCTCTTAAATGTCGAGCTTCCTTATGAGGTCAGAAGGCTCCATTATTGAGAAAAATTACAGTACCCATTTCACGATGGGGGCCATAATAGCCTATGATTTATGTACGTGTTCGTATGCATTTCGTTTGCAATTTCTTTCCAAGAGGGAAGGCATGTGTAAGGTAAAAAAAGTCCTTTTCTTAAGTTCATGGTCATTTTCTTTCACTAGACCACATTCACAGTTCCTCGACCGGAGCACTTTCACGAGGGAATGTGTGGAATGTTCCGTAAATTATAAAAAGTATCGTAATTTGTGATACACAAGACGGTTCCATTCGAACTCCTCACAATTTCTGAATAAAAAAAAGAATTTAAGTTCGAAGAAGGAAAGAAATCATGTTTTAGAACAATAGGGGAAAAATGTACGATTTAACATTTTGAAACTTGCAACATTCGTTGAAAATAGAAACGAATCGAATCTTACAACCAGCTTGTAAGCACATTGGCCGTAAAACTTAGTTGTGAGTTCGGATACAGTTGTCCATTGATTGTGTTGTAATCAGAAATCCTGATTCTCTATGTGATCACTCTAAGCGGCTTGCACCGAGCATTTAAAAGCTGAATTTATGTAATGTTTTGTCGTGATGCAATAACACGGATATTTACTTGTTCATTGTTAATTTTCTGGCGATATTTTAAAAAAAACAAAAAAAAAATTGTTTATTTTAAAAAAATAAGTAAAATATTGTGATCAAATAGCAGTTTTTATTTGCGATTTTTAAAAACTAAATTTCCTTTAGTTTATATACGCGTAGTTTATACTAACAAGGCTCTGTAAACAACCACAAAATTATATGGAATGAAATTTCTTCTATATATGTATATATTTCATACTTTCTTTTTAATAGCTAATGTTCTTTATTTCATACAAGAGAAACCACTGCATTCGCCTAAAGTTACTACATGGGCTGCGGTATGCGCCATGTGTGCTGACAAATTGTTCCAAAATTGTAACGTAACGTTCAGTAGTAATCGTTTCTCGCACGAAGAAGGGGCCGATAATGCCTCTGGCGCATACCACAGCCCATGCAGTAACTTTAGGCGAATGCAGTGGTTTCTCTTCACACAAATGAGGATTTTCGGAACTCCAAAAACTCCAGTTTTGTTTTTTGTTTTTTTCAAATTTTAAAAAGTTAAAAAAAACAACTAAATTTTCGAAATTTCTGTACAACATTCTTACAGTTTTGCTAATAAACGTACCGTTTACCGCATAATTCTATTGATCTTTGTTGTAGAGGTATTTAATTTTGAAATAAGGGCTTATTCGCTGATCACCCTGTATATTTCCTATCTTCTTTTTTACGCATTTTCCAATTCTTTATGAACAATTGAATACTTCCGAAAAACTACGTACTATGTGAATTTGTATTGCAAATGTCATACGTATTTTTGACGTTATTGGTATTCGCAGGAATTCAAACCTATAGGAAGTCAACACAACGTCGCTCCGAAACCATTTGCAAATTTGGGTGACGGTAAAGTGCTGGTCAACAAGCAGTATAACAGTCCAGCACCTCTGTATTCCATGAACAACATTGCCGAGACCTTATCTGCGCACACCGAGGTGTTGTCGACTGGAGCTAAAGGGTGAGTACCGTTAATTAATTCCGTAGGAGATTTTTTTTCATGAAACAAACTGTTTAGGATTTAAATAAACAAACCACATAGGGGCTCCTCAGTCCCGATTTTGTATATTCTGTTGGAAAGGGGAAATCGGCGAATTCAAAATTCATACATTTTTGACGAAATATACAGGAAAATGCTGCGAAATTTCCATACAAAAAAATATAGACACAATTAAATTTGAATGAACAAAAAAAATGTAATAAAAATTTCTTACAGAAAAAAAATTTAAATTGATGAAAGAAGTAATTTCAAAACCAATAAAAATTGAGACCTAATGAAAGAAATTGTTTGAGAACTGACTAATTCAGAATCGATGAATCAAAAATGAGAAAAATAATTAACAGATAAAATCTCTCAGCACCCATGAAAATTCAGAATAAATGAAAGAATACTTCCAAAATCAATGAAAATCCATAATCCATAAAAATTTAGAATAAATGTAAGAAATACTTCTAGAATTGATGTGTAAATTATGAATGAATAATAATTTTTGAAGAAATAATTGCAGACCTGATGAAAATTGAGAAAAAACAAAAACAAATGAAAAAAAACTTCCAGAATTGATGAAAAAATTCAGAATTCCAGAATTCATGAACATTCATGATTTAAGAAACAAATTATCATTACTGTAAGTGCAAGGCCCGCCAAAAATGCGGGACCTGGTGTGACCGCACCTGTCGCACACCTTTAAGGGCCTCCTCATGAAATGATAGATAGGTAGATAGATAGATAGCACCCATAAACTCGATGCAAATCGTTTACAATATAATTGTTCACTATTTTTTGTCAGCAACTGATGATTTGTATTAATAATAGAGAAACGAATGCATTTTGTGAAAGACGGTAGATGCATGAGGCTAATACAGGCTTGGTAATAGAAATACTTTTATCAATGTAATAATGTTGCATTGATTATATCAGTGTTTTTAATATGGCGTACTTCACATTATGCTTTTCCAAATGGCCTCGTATCTATCCATTCAACCCTTTTGCTATTGATAGGATTAATTTCATGAAGGAGTCGAACCCGGTGAATACACAGTCAGCTGTTTACAAGATGATCATGGAAGAAAATCATCATCCTGAGGAATTCAACCATGTTGACAATAGAGGTGAGTGAGATCTGCTCAGAGTAAATTTCTCGTCCTTCAACTTCCCTTTTTAACACCTTTGCACATACTCTGTATTATTATTATTTAAACAAACTTCATTTCCGACTGGCTGAAATTTTACTATTTTAATTTGTTTTACTTTCATTGCAGAACCAGCAGTGACGAAACACGTATCGGCACCGATCATGAAGCCTGCGTCTTCTGTCGACAAGGAGAACGATCCTAATGCTTGTGTCGAATGCGGGAAGACCATCATGTTAGTTTTGAACCTTAGTTTGAAAAAAAATAATTCATTATTCAGGGATTATTTTTTAATTATCAAATTAGAATGACCTACTCAGATTTTTAATATCATTGTTTCTAATTTATTATTTTATCATTATGGAATGAATTAAAATTCTACATTCAGCAATGAAGCAACGGTAAATGTCGTTATATATATGATCAGCACATCACAAACTATTTTCTACCCAGTAACTTCACATGCTATTGCACTCTACAGGGTCGAGCCAACGAGCTAAAACAATAAATCCGCTTATAATTACGTATGTATTTGAAGTTTGCTTTCGTTGATCTTGATATGCGCCATGTTTGCTGAGAGGCGTACGCATTTGTTTATGGCGCGGGTGGTTTATCATTTTGGCTCAAATGTGTAAAGGCTGAAGCGAAAGTTCAATTTTAAGCACGAAACAGTTTGATAGAGTAACAGATTATCAATTAGAGAGATAAATGGATTTTTCTTCATCCCAAAATATCAAAGAAACAGATATTTTCCTTTGCTTTATTTGGATTTAGATTATCAAGGAAATGCCTTGATATCTTGTGCTGAGAAAAAAAAAATCTGTCTCTCTGTACCGACCCACCTGAGGGCCATTTGCTGAAGTTGAAAGGGGATACAAATGCCTCTATTTCTCACGGCACAGCGTGTGAAATAAGGAGGGCAGAGTCGTGTTTCCAGTGGTGTAGATGGTAGCATGCTTGCCCGGTTTGCGAGATAGACTGGGTTTGAGTCCCGGTGGAGACCAGATGACTTTTCTTTCCGGGTTCATCTCGAGATATAACATCCAGAAAATAAATATCTATATCCTTGAGATCACCAAATATTTTCTCTCTCCGAACTTCCATTCGCTTGCACCTCCAAGAGTCTATGCTAACCACAATTATTTATGTATTATTTATCCATGTGTTGCTCAGAGCCGCAACTAGATACTTGATCAGCCGAGGCAGGCATGCATTTTGCCGAGTTCCCTGTAATGTCTTTGGTCCGTTACCGAGGCACCAGACCCGACGTCACTTGTCCAAGTAGCGGCCCTGGTGGTGCTGGACTGAATGAATGAATGAACGCCAGAACTTTGCTACTGTAGTTATCCCGTGGTGGTGCTGGACTATCATCATGAAATTTTGTTTTTTTCCTCCTCATTCTTCAATAATTTTATATTTCTCTTCGATTCTTAAATATTATAATTATTCTCAAGAATTAGAGTTGACGATGACAGTTTTGATGACAAAAACAACTCAAAAGTAAAACATGATCTTCATTGTAGGAAAACAAAATATTCAATAACTTAAATACTTAGAGAACATTGTCAAGACTGTGGGAACTGTAGTTTGAAAAAATGTTCCTGGGTCTAAGATCACTTTTTTTTCTATTTTACTTAGCGGTGTTTTCGTCAGAATCAAGGACAAGTCAATGCACCCCGACTGCTTCAGATGCAGCACATGTGGCACTTCACTAAAGAATATCGGTAACGTGACGATGTGTTCCACGCAAAATAACGAAATGAAATTAGCATCTCTGAGAATTTTTTTTTTTTCTATTTTATACGAAATTAATTTTACATTTCAGGATACTTCAACGTCAACGATAAACTATACTGCGACATGCATGCCAAATCTGCCGCTAAAGTCGCCGCAAGTACACCCATTTATGAACCAATGACCATGAGTCACATGGGCCCGTAAGTATATAAGTTATGAAAGTTTAAACAACACGTACATTACACAAGGAATACTTTATATATTAACTAAACCATGAAGCTTTTCTTGTACTAATATTTTTTTTCTTCTATTCAGGGCACCGGAGAAGTCACCATTGACTCTTATCACAAGCCCAACGCCTCAAACTCCCATCTCTAGTGGACCATTGTCTCCTTCTGCCTACCGTAGCGTCTCTCCAACACCTTTCCATGTACGTTTTACAAATACTCATACTCTCATATAATTACGTCATTTTAATTATATTAATTCAACTTCAACTAGTTTATCATTATTATCATCATCATCATCATCATCATACAAATACCACAATATGAGAAAAGAGAGAAAAAATTATCGACGGATCAAAAAAGATCAACCGCTTTGGTAATTGGACAAAAACAATGAATGGAAAAAAATTTAAAATATATAATACTGAATACATAGGGAAGTTATGGCAGCAGAGGAGTGCAATTTGGTAACAAATTCACAAACTGAATCAAATAAAATTTTAAACATTATTTGGTATGTTAGAAAAAAAAGGAAAACAAGATATATGTAACAAGGTAAAAAAAAATGTGATTCACACACACACACAATAGAAAATACGTTTATCACGGCCGATAGTAAACACTAAAGGCGACTGTATAAGGATGTAGAGGCTTTATATAGTGGATATAGCATATAGCCCTTATATAGTGTATATAGCATATAGCCCTTATATAGTGTATATAGCATATAGCCCTTATATAGTGGATATAGCATATATAGCCCTTATATAGTGGATATAGCATATAGCCCTTATATAGTGGATATAGTAAACACGTAACTAAACCCTTCAAGTGACGTTGACGATATATCTCGCCTGCTTAAAAGTTCCCTTATTCTAGCATTGACAAGCCCAGATATTTTGTAAAGTTGATTTCTCAATATGGGACCCTTTTCTCTATACGCCTTACTATTTCCAGCAGTCTCCTACCGATCTGCAGCAATCGGAAGGGACCCTACTTAGGCATTTATGGGGGGGGGGGGAGGGAGGTCAGGGATTTCTGATAGGCCGCTTATATATACAGGCTAATGTCACTAATTATCTAACAGTTTAAATTTTTTTGCGTGGTGTCAAAGGATTCGGATTGAATCTTTACTTCGCCATTCCCATTCGATCGATATTCTTTGATAAGTAAAAATCTTTGTTAATCCATCAAATTATGTTTGATCAATCAGAATACAATTTAAAATAATTACGAATACAAATACTACACAAAGGCTACAACAGGTAAGTTGCCCAACCATGTGGCTGAAAAACGATGTCCATAAAAAATCCGGATGTCAACTTTAACTAAACTACAGTAACCCAATGTATAGGCATACACAAACGAAAAAAACTAATAATTAATACTATATAATAAATACACTGCCCATAAAAAAGAATATGGTCGTCTTATCTAAGTATGGATAGCTCTTCTTGATTTATCTCAATTACACACACACACACACAGCACATACTTCCAGGGTATGAAAAATCATATATTTTTGATTAAAATGAACTGATTGCTTATTAACTAAAACAAATCTTGTTGATCATCAAGAATGCATATTTTCATATCACCTACCTGCTTTTTTTCACCTAATATCTCAAATTTAATTCAGCATTAATGAATAAGCTAATAAACGAACAATAAACAAATGATTTAGAAGCAAGAAATATGAACAATAAAACTGTGTGCTTATGTAGCATGAATGTTCATTGATCCCTAATTAACTTGTCAAGAAAAGTGCTTTTATTTAACCCCCCCCCCCTCCTAAAGTGAATGCCTGGTGGCAATTCAGTAGCACATATGGTGCAGATTTCTCGATTCACTCGATGTACAACCAAAGAGTCATTCAGCATCACAACTAAATGAAAAACATTTCTTTGATAAGATTGTTTCTTGCACCATTGATAGATGCATTTATTGTGGTGTGTTTCCGACTTGTGAATGATGTTGCTCTAATTAAAAGTTTTATTCTTTCACAGATTAATGAGTTTTGGTAAAAAAACGAGCAGACTCACTCTAAATTTTATTGCGAAAAGTAGTGTCTAGCGTTTAACAATATTTATATTGGTATAACATCTGTCATTATTTTTAACCAGCAATTAGGGCATAGAATTCAAGGCTTTGTAAAAAAAATACTTTCTGTGTTTTAATCAGTGGAACCATAGTGCCACATTGTAATGTATTGAAAATACTTGGTGCAATTTAGCTAAGAGCTAAGTTTAACTCCGTATATTTTTGTGAAATTGTTTCCATGTAAAAAATCTAGAAATAATAGAAAAACTATCTTTCTGCACTGTATCTAGGGATTAAGTTCAAGCCTATATTTACCCCAAAGATTTTCTATCCTACTTCTTTTAATCACGAAGTTAACCACATATCGATAACATGCATATCATACCAGGTTACTTTTACTTCAATATCATCGAAGTTATGTGAAGGTAAAACGAAATTATAAAATTTTGGGATACAAATCAATGATTAGAAAAAAAAAATCAAGTTATTTAAATCAAGCTGATTTAAATCGGCGTACCCTGCATACTTCTAATATTTTTCTTTGCTTGAGAGATTTTTCAATTTGTAAGAAGATTAATTTTTTTCTTTCATGGTTTTTCCTTTCTTTAGAAAGGTGGTGAAATTCATCACGTCGAGGCTCCAATCAGTCCTCAGAACATCACATCTCCACCAGTGTTCAAGCAGAGCTCTGTCGCTGCCCCTCCACCTCCTTTCACTACACCAACTTACAAAGTAAGTCTAATACTTGTCCAGAAATTTCAGCTTTAACTAATACCTTTTCGAAAGAAATATTAAGGATGAAAAGTATCCTTTTCCAGCTAGAGGTCATTCAATTTTTTTTTATTACATTGGGAAAATAATTTAGAATAGTATAAATAGTCACATGCATAGGCGTACGCAGAATTTTCTCAAGGGGGGGGGGTTACGTTTTTTTCTGCAAAATAGCACTATAATCTCGGCTTGGCCCCCCCCCCCCTCTTGTGTACGCCAATGGTCACATGTAAAAAAAATGCTTGAAAATTTCTTTTTTTACACACACACACATGTAGTTTCCCTAAAATAAGTATTGTATGAGGGTTTTGTGCAAGATATTATGTCAAATCTGTGCTGAAAATGTTATATATACAACACTGTTTTACCATTGTTATAAGTTTGGTTAGGGGTAAAAAGCAACAGAGCTGACATTTTAGTAACATTGAATTTTATTTTGTCAATGACAGAAATTTTGTAGAAATAAAATAATAATCTGTAATATCATTCACTATCCTGCCTTTGTCAGAATCTTGTCTTATTTCAATTTCAAATGCCGGCCTACTCAAAATCATGTTGTAGAATTCAACATTGTCTATTACGAAACCACACATGCACCTCGTCCACATTGCTCTGTGGAATTTCTAACGAATTGGTACATGTTGGAATGTGCGTGCACGTGTTGTGAACCTAATGTGAAGTTTGTTTCTGCGTAGAGCTTGGTATGTGTAGCTGTCATTTTCCATCAATTTTTCTAACTGTGAGTGAAGTGTAATGATTGAATAGTTGTGCCGTTGTATAGTTGGCCTGTTGCTCTCTGTGACGGGGAGATTTCTCGCATTCGCACCTCGAAGTTGGGAACCACAGAAAATAAACTTCAGACGACCACCACTGTAGCGACGGGGGAAGGGGGGGGGGGTTGAATCCAGTTCCTCGCGATGGCAGTCTGTCACTATGACCACTCGATCACTACAGCGGCATTTAGCATAGTCTGTAATATATCCAACAAGCTGTGCAGATCATTTTTTTTCTTGTTGATTGAGATTTTTCCAGCACGCTAAGCTTTCGTAGTAATTGGTGGTTCAGGAGGGCAAGTGGTCTTTCTCAAAGAAAATGTTGACGTAGTTAAACCATTAACAAATTTTTGACTGACGTTGCATTTATTCGCTTCCGTTTTAAAAAAAATTTTCACAAACACTTTTTATTGAAATTTTTGTATGAAAGGAACATTTTTGGGAACTAAAAGTGTCATCGCATTTTTTAAGATTTGTTTACAATGAAATATGATTTTTTATAATTTTTCGAAAATGAAATTTTCAGAAATTTTATTTCGATTTTCTATATGAAATTTTTTTTCCTGACCATAAACAGAAATAAATTTTTTTTTAAAATAGAAAAGAAATAATTTTTCCCCAAATTTTTTTGTCACCTGGTACATCAAGTTCCCCAAAATTACAATTTTGATTAAACAGAGATAATCAATTTACATTAATTACAAAGAAAAACAAGCTAAATTGATGTTCAATTTTTTTAAAACTTCAAAAATATGTTATTCAAGTAGCCGGTTATCACATATAAAAAAATTGTGCGATTTTGTCACGAATTGTAAGAGCTTCTATCAAAAATGTGTTGATGAACTTGTTGGCTTCCACTTTTCCATGGCTGAAAATGAAGTGTTTGAATATTTATGAATGGAATTCTCTTGTGTGTGTGTTCTCTCTCTCCCTCCTTTCGAATGCCTCTTTCTGACGTTTCGTCAGAGTTGACGGTTTTGTACGAGCATGGCTACCAGTTTTTGAAACTCAAAAAGTCGTCTATTTGAGCTGCATGAATCTGTTAGCTTCCACGGTGAGTTGAGCGTGTTGCTGAGGTGTGTAGACACGATCTGTCCTTCTTAAAAGTCATTTTATGGAACCGAAATCCCTGTCACTTGGCAGGTTTGAGTGACCACGTACTGGGAATGAATGAGTGAATGGCTTCAAACTCGATCGAATAGATCACCAGAGGAACCTTACCACTGTATAATTTTGTTCTGCCCCATCACACTAAAAAGCAGAAGACTTTGTCGTGCTAGGGACGCTGTTTTGAATGTAATAAAGCGGGAGTGAACAAACTTCTTATTTGGTAACTTGTTTGCCTTTCCTTTGTGATTTGGCTTTGCTTGTTTTTTCTACGTCGTGTATACAAAAAACATTTATCCGTAACTGGCGCATGTATAAAATTCTTGAACAGGTATATATATGCGGCAAGGATAAATTTTGCGTGTTCAGTGCAGTAGAACATCAGTTAACGAGCTTAATTCGTTCCGCCAACGCGATCGTAATCCGAATCACTCGTATATCGAATCAAACTTTCACGTAGGGAAATAATGGAAACTCGGATGGAAATAATGGAACTAATGGAAATTGGCACGCGTTCCACAATTAGTCATTCACATAAAAATGATTAATAAAAACGGCTCCAATCAATAATACGACACAATATAATATCAACACATACACTCCTGGCCATTTTATACCACCAGTTTTTGAATGTCATTCTCATGAACCTCCAGTCCCATAGTCTTCCCCAAGGACACAATCTCTTCGACAAATGTTGGCTCCTATTCATGAGCGAGTCCCTCAAAGTCACGTTCAGTAAATCAATCAACTTATAGTTTTCTCCAAGCAGAATTTAAAAAAACTTCAAGTGCATCATACGTGTGGTTACTATGCTACATCTAGTTTGTATTGTAAAGAGTTACGTTCTTACGTGTGTTCATTTTCCAGGTGAAGCATGCTGACCGGATCTCATATGATCATTTTTTCGCACCACGGGCATTTTCTGCGCACGAGGGCTAATTAGACCGGGACCTACAATTTATTGCCAATTCCGAACGGCAGGCTTGTTTTTATACTCATCGAAAGGTTGGTGCGCTAACCCCTCGATGGGGGACTCCTTCCGGTAGCAATTTTTTCTGCGGTCATGTTGCCGTTTCTGTTGTACCCCTGTGTCAGGAAAGTTTTCTCACGAGGACGAACCGGGTATCGAACTCGCGACATCTCTATACATCCTTTGGTACTTTGGGCGAGTATCTTACCGACCTGGGCTACCGCGCCCGCATGCTGACCGGAGACTGCAAGGGAGAATATTACCCACAATTCCACAGTACGGGTGTGGACGAAAGCGAAAAACCATCAGCTCAGTTGTGATAATAAACTGAGCGTGAAAATAAATAAACAAAGCATAAAATTTTTGCTCGTAATGCGAGTCATCACTCGTTAACCGAGTCAAAATTTGTTCAAAATTTTTGCTCGTTAACCGAAGCTCAACTGTAGTTAAAACACAACTTCGTCTTCATCGTGGTTTTCCTTAGCAACTTTAAGCTCGTTGTAATTTATTAGCCCTTCTTTTGTGCAACATAAGTTAAGCAGCTGCACTCTGTTTAGCATTCTTGCATAATGCTGGATTTCTCATTTTCGTGGCTAAGCTTTCGCATTGACTACACACATCCAGTTGGGGTCTCCAAAAGCATAACCAAAATTTTCTTTGAAATAGTGATAGTAGAAGTTGTATTTGACTTTACTCTTTAACTCAGGATGATCATTAACAAACATCTGATGCATTTTTACAAGGTTCAACCGTGCATCCAAATATTTCCTAGGTTTTCCTTTATAATGAGTCTCCTTTACTTCATAGCGATCGATGTGCTCATGAATTTGGACACAAATATCGCCAGGTATTGCATTACCACTCCGATTCTTTCCTCTTCGATCTTCTGGAGTTTGATTCTTTAAGAGGAGGGAACAAAGTCTACGTACCCTATCTGCTGTTACACCATGTATGCTCATGAAAACATTCTTGCAAACGCGTTGAAACACACCACTGATACGAAGATTATAAATGTAGGAGTGGTGTCTTTCTCGTTTGGATTTTTGCTGATTATCATCTTGAATGGTAGGAAAACTGCTTTCACCATCAGCCAGATTTACATCAGCTTGATGTTCAATCGGTAACGTTAACTCAGATTTTCTCCGACGCAGGATTTCCTTTCTCACAATCAAGGTTTGAAGATACGTATCTTGCATGTTTTTGCTTTCCATTGAGTAGAAATTATTCCAAATTTCACTCAGCACTTCCTTGGTTACAAGTTTGAAACACTTGGCAGAACATTTGCAACTGATTTTCTCAGGAGGAGTTTTCTGAAAGATTGTCTTACCTTTGTAAGTCACATATTCTTTGCCCTGGACTCGCGATTTCTTTATTATATTACGTCTGTACGTGTCAGGCTTAACAACACTTTTTCTCATTTTCTTTGGAATTTCCACGTCTGATTCCGATTCACTAGACATTTTTCTTTTTCAAACTTTGGAAGAAAAAAAAGAACGGAAAATAATTACTATAGAATCTTCGAAACAAACTTTCAAAACACCGATTAATCAAAAACGACCTGTTCAATCTTTTTACCACATGATAAAACCCCTCAATGACGTTGACGTCAGTGCTGCCGCCTGTTACAAGTTTTTAGCCCAGAAATCCCATAAGTGTATCGCTTCTGTCTCTCTCTTCTCTCTTGTGGGGTTTCTGCCCTAAACGAATTTTTTAAGGACGTGAAAGTGGAGTGTACAATACTTTTTTTTAGTTGGGTTTCCGCAACAAAGAAGCGTTATTCAATCAATAAGAAACCAGCATCAACTCAATTTCGAAATTTTCTGTTCGTTATGGGATTTCCTGAAATTAAGCGTTTCAATTTTATTGCACACATTTTTGCTGGTTTTTTTTTTGGGGGGGTTTTTTTCAAGTACTTGGTTATTTTTATTGAAGAAACTAGTTTTATTATGTATTCGAGGAGAAACTGTTTTTTCGACCTGAGAAGTTTTATTTTTTGCTGTGATTGAAAAATTAGTAGCTTCTATGAATTACTACCGAATCATTTTCAATCGTTGCCCGGAGATCTTTCCGAAGTTGGAATTTCATTAACGAACGAGAGAGACGTCGCCATTTATTTATATGCACACGTGCATATATATATATATATTGTTTTTTATTAATGCAAAATAATTGATTCTTAAACAGGGTGTGTGTATCGAGATTTTAATAAATACTTATTAAAGTTTTTACTCATTATTGAACTACGTTCAATTAATGTCACTGACTATTGTTTATTTATTTCTTTGCAGCCCAGCGTACCACTCAGCAGCCAATCATCGGTAACTTCTATTCACACCACATCAGCAGGTGTGAATACCTCACATACTGGCACTACAGGTAATAGACTTTATGCATCGAAACGTTTCGATGTTTCGTATTTATTCTAGGCATGGCAGAACCGCTTTGCATGGTGTGTTAACTGCATGCTATTGCGAAGCGAAACATAAATATTTCAATATAAATAATAATCGAAGCTTCATTTATGAAGTTTAATTATTAAATGTAACTATAAAAGGTTTAGCAACTAGAATGCTAAATACATTTAAAAAAATTAAAGAAATAAAAAGAGTCGTTCGCAGTGGCTTAATATTTTTTCCCATTATGTGATGTTTTTTTTCGGTTTTATTCTTTTGCAAACACAATTTTCTGAAAATTATCTATATATACTTGCATATTTATACAGTAGAAAAAATTTGGTTCATAAATTGAAGGGTAAATATAAATATAGAGATTGCATCACCATAATCTTAAAGAGCCGATGAAAAAAAAAATATTTATTCATACATGTAAGAGATAAGCCGAAAAATTATTTAAATGAATAGTAATTTGTGCCAAACTTCACAGAAAACATATTTCAATATTCAATCTTATTGAAATCTCATTAATACGTTCTGAAAAAAAATTAAATTCGAGGCGTAAATAATAAGATAAATTTTTAGTTTTCATCTTCGAACAAATTTTTATGAAAAATTGCATCCTCTGTCCCCCAAAGTATAAATCTTCTTGTAGGATACTAAAAAATAATGGAAGTTGAGAAATTTATTTGGGTCGATCAAATAAAGGAACTCGTTGTGGCGTGGATTTTTGCACAGTGCGAATTAATGTACATTTCTAAGGCGTCCAAAGAAGACTTCATTTATAATGATCTGGGTTGTGGACCGTTAGTGAAGTCCGTTACAGTGAAATATTGGGAAAACTTTATAAAGCGATCGAGAATAAACAACCAAACATGCTTTCGCATGGTGCAATTTGTTTGCATAACAATGCTGGTGCTCACTCATGTCACTTTAGAGCATTTTTCTTGGTTTGGACAAATGAAAGTCATACATAGTTTTGAACAAAATTGACGTGGCAGTCAATCATCAAGCTGTCCGATACATGGTACATAGAAATAATCATGGATAGATCCTGCACAATGTTTACAACCCGACAACGAGAAATGCCGCGCAACCAAATCATATCATGCGGAAGCATGTTGGGTCACTTATTCTTGATGGCTTTGTACAATAGCTTTCCCAAAGTGTCATTGTAGCAAACTATGCAAAGTTCTTATTCAGAGACGATATCGTCTCCTCAAGAACTTAGACGCGTGTCCTGTATACTGACGGTGAGCGACGTCTTTTAACAAACTCTTAAGTTCATTCTGAATCCCTTAGAGTAGTGTTTCTCAACCTTTCTAACAACAAAGACCAGTGAAATTTCTGAAACAATTTGACGGACCCTTTGTGTCCCGTATTACGGGACATTAATGTATATAATTTTCGTTGTTCCGACTTTTTTTATACATTTGTCCCGTTTTCTCAACGATATTTATTTGAATTTGTAATATTTACCAAAGTCGTAAATACACACAGTGTTTTCATAATATAAATTATATTGTGATAATTATGACAAAAATTTATAAATAACATTCATCTCATATTTGTCAGGTTTAACGTTTTATTCTCAATGTTTTTGGAATTTTAATTACGCTTGGTGATTGTGCCTACTATAGTTTATGCCGACAAGGTTTTTGATGACAGTTGGCGATTTCCCGCATTTTACGGATTATTATTTAAGATCCAATAGTTTACCGAATTTTATTTTTCTCAATGAAATATGGTCATCAGATCGTTTGAATATTTTTTCGGAAAATACATTTTCGTTTATTGCAATTTGTAGCAGTCTTTTATTTTCACATCCTTCAGCAATTTCACAGCAGTAGTTAGCAAATTGCATTTAAAGCAATGAATTGCAATTTTTTTTGCAAAATTTAGTGATATCCAGTATTTAGGATAGCCATTTCCTGCATTCTCCTCGATGATAAATGGTGAACCTAAATATGAAAGTATAATTTTAACCCATATGAATATTATACTAATATCAATTATAACTATTGAATAAGTTTATCTAGTCAGTCTGCCTGCGGACCACCTATGCCACATTAGAAACGCTGTCACCATAGAAAACCCACAGCACGTACTTTTTCATCTCCCTTATTAAACATCCACTCACACGGGTTTCATTTGATCAATCCTTATATAAATATATATAGTGCTTATATAGACATACTGAAATTCTCTGCATTTCGGTATAATTTTAACTTAATTGAGCAAAACATTTTAAAAATAAATTTTTGAATTCTTTACCGAACATGTAAACTCGTTTATACTGTTTTTGTTCAGTAAGAAGGAAAGCTTTTTTTTTTCAAAGTAAATCGAACTACGCCACTGTTTTTCTTTTTTTTTTCTTCGTCTATTCACCAGACATTGGTGGACAAGAAATTCGTATTTTTTTTACTTGAATTCTTTGAATTTTTGTTTTCATGTCATTTTTGCTGAATAGATCCTGCTGCTAAAGGCCTGATGACTGAAGTTTTTTCTTTTCTCTAGTTCTCGTAAAAAAACCTGCTTTTTTTTAATTATATTATTATTTCCCATCCTTCCATTGCCAACATCTAACCTATACAGTGAGTGCATAAATTACTCGTTCGTTTGGTTTTTTGTTTGATTGATTGACTGATCTTTTACTGCATTTTTAACGCAGCATGAGGCTCGGAAGATCTAACGGTATGTTGAATTGAAAATTTTATTATATTTGATAACGAGTTTGATGTATCCTCTTTTGTTTAAAGCCCCCAAATTTGTTCAATTCGAGTTTTTGGGTTATTTCGTTGTTAGATTATAGTTGAGTTTTTCATTGAGAAAAATTACACTTTTTTTTACCGGTGCTAGTTTCTGTCAGAGGCAGATATATCAAATAATCACAATGATATATATATAACAGTATTTTAATTATAAAGGAAAATATTAGCATCATCCATCGCTATAAACAGCTCAGATATAATGTTTGAAATAATGTAGCTTGGAGCTTATGGTTTTCGTTGATCTTTAACTATTTTGCTTAAATGGAATAAGTTGCTCTTCTCAGCAGAATTATTGGTGATAATCAGCAGAAAACGGTAAATTGAAGCGTGGGAATTATAGGTACTGAGCAATCGTTTTCGCCTTACCGATTCATACCTTTCCGTTCAAACTTCCCTAACAAGTTTAATTACGGCTTAAAAGGAAATGAGGTCCCTTAAAAAAATTTTAAGTCAAACAACACGAAGTTATTATCATTGCATGAGCATGCAAAACTAGTAGTCCATATTGCATACTTTGTCTTTGCACATTACTTTTCAAGTTTCAAGTTTTGATCCTCTAACTCTCCAATGAAAAGCTACGCGCTCGGATATTTTAAGCAAACATCACTTGCGTTGACGCCTCTTGACAAATATGAAGTTTTGCACCCTTATATCTCATTTGAAGAGATTGAATTACAGTCATTGAAGTACGCATTTTTGATTTTCTATGTAAAACAAAATGTAATTCAAAGAAATTAATCGCGGGTTTTATTGCACAAAAAATGCCTCACTGGATTTTTTTAATGTTTCTTTTCCCCCGTTGCAACTTTAGGTGGCTCTAAATTTGTGTGGCCTCCACCTAAAACTGCTCCTGTTGCTGAGCCTGTTGTAATGTCTAACGCAACCCCCGCACCCCGTACTTACAGGCCTCCACCTGGTACACAGCATGTGGTTACTGGCCTTCCCAAGTCCTCCCCCCTCTCTCCTCCCACCTCTTCTTCTTCTATGGCTATAAAAACTGGAGCCAAAAAAATTCCACCCCCGACTTGTCCTAAGCCCCATAACCCGGTCCAAGCGGCCCAGCGTCATCATGGCCAAGCAGCAGCAGGACCTGCCGGGTCCGGTTTCTCTTGGTCACCTTCTGGAGTTTCTTCAGCAGCCAGCAGTGGAGGCATTCTGATGACAGCCGGAACTGGATCCCGTCCGGCACCGAGGAGAGGACGAGGACAAATGAAACCCCAAGTCGGATCTGGAACGAGGATACCAATATGCTCAATCTGCGGAACACCCATCAGGTGAGATTGTATTAAATAGTATCAGAATCATGTTCTATTTAGTTCTTTCTCCACTGTCGTTTAAATATCCGAGAACAATACACGCACAGACATGTACACCTGTATTTCTAAGGTGGTGGGAAAAAGTAAACCTGTGAATTTAAGTATATGAAAGTTTTAGAGCAATAAACACAATTGAAATTAAACATTTTCCATCGGAAATAATTTTCATGAATGTTGCACTGCTACAGGAAATATATTTTTTAATTATAGTAAAAGTAAAAACCTGAAAAAAAAGTATAAGGACGCAATTGAAAATTTTAAGTGCGAAAATTTTGTTTTAATCAAGAAAGACGTCTTTTCTCTTTATAATTATTTTGTCTTTGGCTATTTTGGCACTTTCCGAAAAAAAAAGTTCGCTTTCAGAGTGCATGACTGAACAAAACAGTTTCGGCTGTTACGCCAACATGAGAGAAATACGAATTTCTTTCCCCGAGATCAGAAAATACGGCGTGTCCTTATACTTTTTTCCAGATTTTGACCTTTAGTATAATTTGAACAATTTTTTTTCTGGAGTAATGCAGCACTCATCAAAATTATTTTCACTGGAAAATATTAAATTCCAATTTAAATTACCACTTTGAAATTTTCATATACGTATTTACATTCACAAGTTTTCGAGACGTGATGATTTTTTGGTTGTCCTTGAACTTTTTTCCCCCACACCTTAATGATCTCTTTTATAAATATTTTCATTTATATGATATTCACTTTTCGGGAAAAGGAACCCATTGCTTTTATATTATATGACAGAGAGAATTTTGGTTTTAGGAGAAGGATTGAGCTTTTAAAATAAAATTTTTCTACTGAAAAATGAGTCAAACTGATTTTTTTAGGGGTCCATTTGTGACTGCACTTGGTAAGACGTGGTGTCCAGATCATTTCATGTGTGCCAACAACAGATGTCAACGCCCCTTGCTGGAGATTGGCTTCGTCGAGAATCACGGACTTTTGTACTGCGAAATGTGCTATGAAGTTCACCTTGCCCCCATTTGTGCCAAGTGCTCCTGTCGCATCAAAGGGGTGAATACATAGATTACATTTTGTTGGTCATGTTTGCGTCTTACAAATCTTACTTTTTACTTACATAATTTTACTTTCTAAGGAATGTACCTTGTCAGTTAAGTGAACTTTTGATTAATTACTTGCACAATATTTCAGGACTGCTTGAATGCTTTGGATAAGCAATGGCACCCAGAATGCTTCGTTTGTGCACACTGCCACAAACCCTTCGGCAATAACTCCTTCTACATGGAAGACCGATTGCCATATTGTGAAAAAGGTGATGTTTCTCTCTGATTAATATATTTTTTCTAATGCCAATCAGAGAAATGCAAACGCGTAACCGATCGAGAAAGACGTGCTAATGAATGTATTCGATCTCTTTTTAGATTGGAACGAATTGTTCACAACCAAGTGCGTCGGCTGCGGGTTTCCCATAGAAGCTGGTGATCGTTGGGTCGAAGCCCTGAACAACAACTATCACTCTCAGTGTTTCAAATGCACGGTATAGTAACCATTCTTTGATACTACTTCTCGTTATCTCTCGAAACGTACACAAGAGTATAAGTGCATTTTTCAATGTTCATTGGTATGTCATATTAATTAACCTTGCCTTAAACAACAGTTTTCTTACAAAGAAATTATCGTATCTATTTGATCAAAGCGGATAATTATCGTTTTTAGATAACTTCATACATTTTACTCAGTTTGAAATTACTGGAAGTAGATAAAGAAGTATGATAATACTTTTTTTTATTTAAAGCAAACAAATCACAAGATACAAATATATACAGTAATATACAAACATAAGCTACACAAAAACACAAAATACACACACATATACTACATGCACTATACTACAAATTTCCTAACTAAATAACCTTCAAATAAATCACACCAGTTTTACAAACCGCACATGCACCACGTAAATGTTCCGCTCAGGAACTTCTAATGAATTGGTTCATGTTGGAATGTGTGTTGTGTGCCTAATGCGAAGTTTGTGACAACGTGGCGGGTTATTTGGTTTTGCCTGCTTCGTGTTAATATTGAGGTAAAAGTGTTGTAGGCCTGATTGTTCTCTGTTTTGAGACTTTAAATGGGCGATCGGCTATTGAATCATCTTGCACGCGCACCTCGAAATTGGAAAACCACTGGAAGTTTCATTTACTCCTTATCATTTAATATGCGGGCTGAGTTTAAAATCGCTTTGATGATTGCGTGGTTTGTGCTGTGTCTTTACGTGTCATTGTTCTGTAGTTCAGAACTAATCAGATGTCGTTGAATATATCACGTGTCTCGATACAGCACACGATTAAAACAATTTTACCAGCATTTTACGCTGTTCCCTCCCACTTTTCTCCGTTTTTCGAATTCAAATATCTCAGCGAATATTGTACTTAGAAACGTGCAATGTTTTTTTTGGCATCAAAAGTGACAGGGCAACAAATTTCTAATTGGGCTTTTAGGCACAGGGCATCCGTATAAAAAGTTAATTTTTTTTATTTTAATAACTATACAATCCCTTGCAACATGAATGACATATCTGAGTACTATACGTTCTTTGGATACTTTTTCTAATTAAAAGTATGCCTCTAAGATCACACAATGGTTTACCAGTAAAATGCCCTTCGCCCTGTTATCTATGCACCCTGTGTATATATTATGCAGTTTAATGAACGAAATTAGAAAGTAATAAGTAACCTATTGTCGTGAATATATCTATCATTCTTAAACCGAAATTCGAAGCAGTAGAAGCTAAGTCAGGGTAAAAGGTGACGGTGATTTCAATGATTTTTTTTTTTTCTATTTTGCATTGTATATAGAGAACTTCAATGTATTACAAATACAAATACAACGCAACAGGCAAAATTTCCAACGAGGGGGCTGAGAAAAAGGCGCCCATAACAAATATGGATGTCATATATTTCAAAAATGCAGCAACCCAATTAAAAACACAATCACAAAAATTATAAACAATATATACGCATGATACAATGCCCATAAACAATATTATGGTTGTCTTTTGGATTCATTAATAAATGTCTTTTTTATTTTTATTTTGCAGATATGTCACAGGAACCTGGAGGGTCAGAGCTTCTACGCGAAAGGAGGCCGTCCTTTCTGCAAAACACACTCTCGATAGGAACACTATTATTATTTTTCCTTTTTACTCTGGTTGGCAAACGAACTAGTCATGACAAGTTGCCATGTTTACACCGATTTGCTGCAATTCTTACTATTTCATATAAAATTTTGGTTTCAAGGAACAGACAAAGAAAGAGGACAAATAGATAAAACTTGGAATGAACTTTTTTGAGGAAGAAAGAGAGAAAAAAATCCTTGAAAAATCTTTGCTTTGCCTTCAGTGAATCGCTTCCCATGATAAAGAATACGAATATGACGTATAATAATAACAAAAAGAAAGTTATATTTTAGTGTTTTTGTGTTTTTCCGGCCATATATGGAGACTTTTTTCAACTAATAGCACTCTGAACTTCAAAGTTGGCATAAAAACTAGTATTATCGTTGTGTTTATCGATGTCATTACACGTTTGTTTCAATTAATATAACAATAAAAATTCTCGTTATGTTTATGAAAGCGTGCATATCAACATGGGGAATAAATTCTCATAAGTACAGTGTTTATGAAGGAAAAAAGTTATTTCAAAAACACATATCCTGTGATTTTTTGAAATTAAAAATAATGACACTCTATTATGCAAAAAAGTGTGTGAGAAAATAGTACAATTTCATATAATACGGTAAAAAAAAGCAACGATCGCAAATTTCTTAATATGTATTTCTACGACAGTTCGATTGTTCGATCAACTTAAAAAGACTTTGGCTCATAATCATATTCAAAATGTGTAATTATTTTCTTATTATTTTTCTTTCTACGCTGCTGACGCTGCTTGCTCGCTCGCTTTATCACCTGTATTGCATAGGCTATAAAAATTGCGTAAATAGATTTATAACATGGCTTTGAATCGGACATAATATATTGCATAGACATAAGTAGAATCGCTTTATTAAAAAGAGCTGTTCCTGAACTTCTCGACGAATGGAATTTCAAAAAAACACCGCAAATATAGAAATAAATCGCAGAGTAAATGGTTTCTTTCGTTTATGTATTTTAAATGAGTGTTTTGTCCATTAAAAAGTGGTACTTTAACAATAATAATAATCAGATTGTCTCTACTGGGTCAACAAGCAATTGAAATTGTGTTATAGTTTTTTTTCTTTTTTTTACACTGAAATGCAAAGTTACACATTTAGGGTTACGATATTAGGGAATTTTTTTGCCCCTTTTTCAACCCTTGTATATTTTGATTAATTGTCTCGGAAATGCACACACATACGGTACGGTTTTTTTTTTAAACATAGCATGTGAATAATATAACCGTTATATCGCCATAATTATATGTATGATCAAAAAGTCCAACTGGTTTTTAAAATAGAAGCACGCATATGAACTTGGAAGCAAATGAACAAATAAATGAAAAGGTGTAGTTGTTTTTGTGATTCAATACCGCATTTGTATGAGACGTGTATAAAAATTGATAGATCGACTAAATAAATAAAATGGTTTCTTTTGTTTTCTTTTTTCGAATGGTGCTTTTTTTTATTTCCAATTTAGGGTTTTTTGTTTTGCTTCTGATGTACAGTGGAACTTCGGTTAACGAGCATAATTTGTTCCATGAACGTGCTCGTAATCCAAATCGTTCGTATATTGAATCAACCTTCCTATGGGAAATAACGGAAAATCGGATAATTCGTTTCACAATTATTCATTCACATTAAAATTACCAATAAAAACGGCAGTAAATCAGTAAAATACAACACAATAAAAATATAACAAATAATACAATAAATTTATGATATTAACGTCATAACAATACGATAATGTTTACAAATTAACTTACTCTAAAAGTCAAGAGAGATTAGGACTATCGTCTTTAGGACGATTTATGGTCTCTGTTGTTTGCAAACTCATTCTTTTTGTGTGACTTTGAAAAAGAACCAATCCAATGACATTTGCTTTTGCTTCTTTTTTTAAGATTTTTTTGGAAATGGGAAATTGCATTGCCGTTTCACAGATTCATTGCTCGCACACTGCTACAGCTTTATTTGATTCGTTCTTTTCTACGAAATTTTTCACAAATTCCCACATTTTATACATCTTTCCAATCTACCCCAAGGACACAATCTCTTTTACAAATGTTGGCTCCTGTTCATGAGCTAGCCCCCTCAAAGTCACGTTCCACAATGCAATCAGCCCACTGTTTTTTCCAAAAAGAATAATAGCGTGTGGTTACAATGCTAGTTTCGTATCGTAAACTTCACAATCACACTTACGTTTATTCTTTGAGTGAGGCACGCTTACCGGAGATCGTAGGGAAGAATATTACCCACAGTACGTGATTGGATGAAAGCGAAAAACCATCAGCTTAGTTTTGATAACGCGAAAATAAATAAACAAGGGTCGTTTTGCTCGTAATGCGAATCATTGCTCCTTAATCGAGTCAAAATTTGTTCAAATTTTTGCTCTCGTTAACCGAAGTTCGACTCTATTGAAATATAATAATATCTGAATATATATAATGCATCACATTGCATTATAAGATTCATTGAGACACTGGTTATTTGTGGAGAGGAAGATTACAAGGAAGAAAATTCATCACTGCCTCCACGGGGGATCGAACCCCGGTCTCTCGCTTGCCGGACGAGTGCTCTCCCATCTAAGCTATGGAAGCAGATAGAATACTTCAACCTTGGAGCGTATATATATGTTTAAAGGCACAGTACATGGAGTCAACTAATAGCTCGTCAATGACATAAGCCAACCAGATGGCCACACATGCATACAGAAATAGTCTCTCAATTGACAAGTAAAGAGGACATTTTTATATGCACGTTACAATATGTATGTTACTGCCAAAGTCGATTCGCGACTGGACTGACCACTTCGCGAATTGGACAACAGTTTTGACCGATGTCCGAACTGCAGAAATGATTCGGACTTTTGACGGCCATTTCGCGAAGTGACCGGAGATCCCTGGCCAAAGCGCGATATGCTGATGTAAAACGGCCCGGTAAGAGTTAAATTCATTTTTTTTAATCGCCAACGTGTGATACATGTCCATTTATAGTAGCTGTATTGGATTAGCTCCATGTGACCAGAGAAAAAAAGTGGGAATTTGAGCGAAAAACTATACAGGGTGATTCAGAAAAGATGGGAAAAACTTCAAGAAGCAATAGTACACACCAATACAAACAATTTTCATCAAAGAATGCGTGGTCTAAAATGAAATGCAAACGCACTAGCGCGTTTCGAAACAGCCGCTCCGCAAACGTTAAAACGGAATTCCTGTTGAAGTTTATCGGAAGAAAAGAGAACATTATTCATCCAAATGTAATCTGGGGAAAGAAGAAGACACCGTATGCAAATCTGCGTCACGGTGAATAAAAGGCGTGGTCGCCAGCCCCGTTTCACAGAGCTGACGATGCAAGCGAGCAAATGTTTTCGAATTGGGCAAACGCCTGTGGGAGGGAAAACGCTTACCGTATGTTCATGCTGCCTCTGTGCTACATCCGTTTGCAGCTCCGTAACTGAAATGCATGTCTGTTTTTTTCAGTATTACCAAAGTGCACCATTATCCTGTACGTTATAACTGTTAGAACGGTTGTACGCTGGAATAACGTGGATGCCAGTCCTCTGGCATCGCCTTTTATTCACTGTGACGCAGATTTGCATACGGTTTCTTCTTCTTCCCCAGGTTACATTTGCGTGCATGGTGTTCTTTTTCTCCCGATAGATTTCAACAGGAATGCCGTTTTAACGTTTGCTGAGCGGCCGTTTCGAAACGCGCCCGCACGTTTGTGTTTCATGTTAGACCATGCATTCCTTGACGGCAATTGTTTGTATTGGTGTGTACTATCACCTCTTGTAGTTTCCTCCCTCTTTTCTGAATCACCCTGTAGAAATTATTATATAAATATATAGTTTTTTTTATACAAAATTTTGGAGAGAAAAAATGATTACTGCATCGTGACTGTGGTTTCATGGGTTGACATAACTAACGTGGGCATAAATATCACGAAAAAATACGTTTACTTGGATGTGGTCCTAAATCATGTCTTTTGTTATCGGACTTTTGCCAGGGATCACCGGGGTGGCCAATGTCCGAATTTCGGAAATGGACAGTATCACAATTTACGGAACAGCCCTGGAAGCACGCTGCTCGCGTTGGGGGCATGCTCGACAGATGGGGTACGTGACATTTCATGCACTTGCAACGCCCTCTAGTTACACGGAAGGCAATCGTAACATGTGCAAAATGGGTTCCCAAAGTTCCTACGGGAAATACAATGTTGTAGTGGCAAAAATTAAGTTGTCACCACCTGCAGAACACATCACTTGAAACACGTTAAACGCGTTAACATGCTCGACTGGTGGGGAACGTGACATTTCATGCACCTGCAGCGCCCGGAAGACGAAATCTATGAGCGATTTTGATGTCTGTGGGTAGATCCGTGACCTACGTGAGTGACACGGTGACCTACGTGAGTGATATTACTTTCGAAGGTCACGGTAGATCTCGTTAAGACAAGTTACCCAATTGGTGCTATTACACCTTGCAGTCTTGGCACCAGACTCGCTACCCTTTTATGAAACGAAACTGTTCAACGATGTATTTACCTCAGAACAGTAAAATGTAGCAACGTTACCTATGCATATTTCGTGAATGTTGAGTATCAAAATGCGGTTTTGAAATTAGTTTTACGTATCTCATACTGATAAATTGGATTTCAATTAACCGAGTTTAAGTGTATGCTTACATAGAAATATGATTTCTTAACCCTCTCTTCGTTAAAAAGTTAATAATTAAATTTAAGAGTAAGACTTGCTTTCCATGAGGAGTCAGTGGATGGCCACGGAGAATTTCCGTGGCTCTAGATATAATTCTCCAAGTTATCACTATTAATCCCACTAACGAGAGAATCGCCTTCTTTTCTTGGAACCACCGAAGACAGCATATTGGGGAAGAAGAAGAGAGGACCACCATCATTCCCAACCACCCTATGCTTCTTCTTCTCGTCGAATTCCTGTTGAAGTTTATCGGAAGAAAAGAGAACATTATGCATCCAAATGTAATCTGGGGGAAGAAGAAGACACCGTATGCAAATCTGCGTCACGGTGAATAAAAAGCGTGGACGCCAGCCCTATGAAGTTAGCTAGCCCCGTTTCACAGAGCTGCCGATGCAAGCGAGCAAATGTTTTCGAATTGGACAAACGCTTGTGGGGGGGGGGGACGCTTACCGTATGTTCATGCTGCCTCTGTGGTACTTCCGTTTGCAGCTCCGTAACTGAAATGCATGTCTGTTTTTTTCAGTATTACCAAAGTGCACCACACTGAAACTCAAGAGAAAATCCGCTGACTCTCCACGCCTTACTTATTCTTCTCCTCAATTAAAAGCTCGATCTTACCAACAGTTAATATGAATCTTATTTGAAAATATTTAAATCCGTCCCAGCGAATGTTGTATGAAGCAGAAAACTCCAATGACCTCGTACGCGAAGTTTTCAGTAACTTCTCATGATTTCATAACGAAACATATTGTGTTTCCATTATGGAGATTCTCAGAGCGGAATTATACATCTTATTATATCATATCTCTGGTATTAACAGAACTGTTTGTGCATCGTTTGCAGACAACTTATGACTCGGAGACTCATCAGCAGCGAAATACGTACTATTCCACATGTTACATTAGAACTCGTCGTAGAAGCGTTAGTGCATCGCTTAGAAGAGTACATTCAAACCAGTGTTTCCGTATTTGTCAATATCGCCTCCTGGTGGGTGATGGAATGATCTAGGGGGGGGGGGGCGAGAGAAACTACAGATTTAACTAGGAGTCTATGGGTCCACTTGTGAGTTAGGGAGCGGTGAAAGAAAAAATTTATGATGAAGAGAGCGATGGCACAAAAAGTTTAGGAAACTGATAAACGAGGAATGAAAGGCATTTAGCGCATTAATTTTCAAGAAGCTCTGCACAGAGTTTTCATTTAAATTAGTAGATACCATATGCTCTACCGTGTATGTATACAGCTTTCAACATCATTATTAGCGTTCAACATCATTGTGGACTTTCAATATCATTATTGGCTGACAAAAATAAAAAAACAATCAACAAACAATGGAACATTGGAACCACGTCCACTTTCGGTAAGACCAAACGACCGTATAGCATTAATTTCATTCTATCGTAGGTTATTCCATTTGTAGTAAGTGGGTGTAAGTTTCATGCCCTCGAAGGCAAGTATATTTGTAATCAATATCTCTTTGCGCTATTTCTGATGCGTTTTGCTGTCCATCAAGGCCATAGCCGGGGTGGGGGGGGGGGGGACAAGACCCTCAAGTCCCCTCCCCCGAAATGTGAGAAAATGACCTAAAAAAAGGGGGGGAAAAGAGGGCCAAATCTATCGTTCTATCACTTTGCCGCCCCCCCCCCCCGAACGAAATTACTGGCTACGGGCCTGAGTCCATATAGACCACATCCACGCTACACCTCAACAACCGGTTTTCTTTTCTATTCGATAGGTGGAAGCAGTAGTCGCAGTGAATCGCTGTTCCTTGTCAAGGTTGCGAGATACCTTCATTTGTTTCACCTTTTCCTGTGTAAGTGCATTTCATGCCTTCTGGGGTTATTGTTATAAATACATTTATGACAAGAAAGCAGTTTCTGATCTTTCCTAAAGATTACAAATTCTGCATTACCTGGAGAATTAGGAGAAATAGTTTTGTTTTTGTTTGATAGGTGGCAGAAGGAGTTCCAGTGAATCGTTGTTTTTTTTATAAGGATTACCAGACATCCCCATTCATGACAAGAGAGAAGTTTGTAATCTTTATTAAAAGGATTAATTACTAAAGATTACAAATTCTACATTACCTAGATCAGGGGTTACTTTTCCCACCCGAGGCTCTCCTTTCCGTATTCAATGCATTTCCGCGAGCTCCCGACAGCTTTTTTAACAAAAAATATTTTGGAAAAAACCTTTGTCACGGTCACCGCTCTGTGGCCCTGAAAAAGATTATAGGCGCACAGTTTAAGAACCCCCGACCTAGATAATTAGAACAAATAGTTGTGGTTTTTTCTGACAGGTGGCAGCATGAGTCCCAGCACATGTCTGTTCTTTGTCAGACATGACTTTGTCTGAGTTATCAGACATCTTCATTTACGACAAGAAAGTAGCTTGCGATCTTAATCAAAGATTAATCACTAAAGACTACAAATTCACCGAAGCATTTTTGAAAAAATGGAGTGTTTTTTAAACATAAATGTAAGAGAAGCGAAAATACAGGAATGTCCCGTAACATACCTGACCATTTATGGTCATTCTTAGACGGCAGGCGAAAAGTGTTCAGTCATTGCAAGGATCCCTTGATTTTTTCCCCTTTTTTTTTCAGAGACTTGCATGTTGTGTCGGCTTCCGAGCAATGTGTTTACGAGATTCGGGGCTGACGAGGTGATGATGAAATTGAAAATCATGTGATGAGTGTTCGCGTGTGTCGCTCTTTTTTTTTTTTATAATTTTTCTCGCTCGGATTAAAAATTGAAGTGATCCGGAAAAAAGGATCGAAATGGCGGCTGCGGATATCCAAATAGGGACCTTGTCATCGGATAACAACACGGTGATGATGATGAGTGGTCATCACCATCGTCCAAGTAATAATGTTGCTGCTTCGTCGGCGATGATGAGATGTGGCCCTCACTGCCGAGCCTCGGAGATCAACGGCGAAGCCCTGCAGAGCGAATTCCACGAAATGTTCAAACAGTTCGCCGATCAAAAGTACGTCCAATATTCGATTCCTTCCGCGGGGGGGGCATTCAATTTCTGGAACGCCCACACAGTATCCTAGGTTCTTAACCAGGGGTCCTTGGAAAGATTTCAGGTGGTCCGTGAGAAAATTAATTATTGTTATATATATATATTTTTGAGTAATATTTTGTAATGAAAAATGGTTTTTATACATGTTATTGACAAGGGGTCCGTGAAACATAAAGAGCTCTAGAACCCCTAGTCAAGTGGTAACATTTAGCGATATACCGTAACCTCATTCTCGCCAATCTTACTGCTACTTAACTGTACAGGCCACCTTCCTCTGTGGAATTTCTAGCGAATCGTTACATGCAATCCGTGTTGTGTATGTATATTATGTGTGACCCTTTATGTTATCAGTGTGTTTTTCTTGGTGCTGCCATCTGTCTTCCTTTTCTCTTAGTGAAGATTGTATCGCTTGAATTTTCATGTTGTGTAAGTATCATGTTCAAGGTTTGCCTGCCCTTCTGCAGAAAGACTTTTTCAAACAGACCAGCTCACATTCACTCGCTTGTGCCTGAGGGGGTTGGTGGTAAGATGCTCATCTACTACCGTGAAGATTTCCATCAGGTCCCAGGTTCAAATCAGGAAAGAATGTAGATAACAAAGTATTTGTCCTAACGAGCTTGAGGTGACCATTGATAAATGGCACTTACATTTCCAACCCAACTCGTTTACTGTTGGTAAATCGCAGTATAGCGATATGGGCAGAGTTAGTGTGTGGTGAAGTAGCTTGCATTCGCACCTTGAAGTTAGAAATCCGCAGAAAACCAATTTCAAATAACCACCACTGTGCCGAAAAGGGGGTTCAAACCTAAATCATTGTGCTGGTGATGTCCAGCATGATGTTTACACGAATGCATAGCAGCTGTTCATTTTCCCTACACATGGTCAACACTGACATGTTGACTTTTTACCATGCCAAATGGATCTTGGCTTGTTTTGGCATCCTTCTATCTCTGTTTATTATATATTTCCCGCATGTGCTTTTTGCCATCCATCTTGAGTGGACTGCAGCGATTTCTTGGTGAGAAGAAGTAGTTGGCACCATTGATTCTAACCATGCTGATAAAAAATTTACCGATAATCATGCCAAAAGCTGAAATTTTTCAATAAAAAATAGGAACATGGTATATCAACATAATAAAATGGCCACGTAATATAATTATTTTGAGTCGTTTTCCAACAAATCGCCATTATGGCATCAAAATATTATAGTTGTTTTCCTACAAATAGCCATTATGACATCAAAATATTATACAGTGGAACCTGAATAAAACGGAATGTGAAGAAACAAATAATATTCTACTTTAGGCTGATTTCCATTTTATAGCTTAAAGATGGGAATCAAAGCACTATCCATTGAACAGACTGCGGGTTTTCATCTCATACAGTGTTCTTCTCAGGCAACTTTCACTATATAATCAAATCTCACAGCTGTAGCAATATATGTTTTAAATTGACAAATTTCTATTGTGTTAGATGAAATTATGTTGATTATGACTGCAAAATCACAGCTTTTGGCTACACATATAGTAAAAAATGTCCACGAAGATACACAAGGGACCAGAGAAATATATCATTATAAAGTAGTTATCGTATAAATGGAATATATTAACACTATGTAGTGTATTGCAAGGGCAGCTCAAGAAAAAATCTACCTGTGCAGAACCTTTTTGGGCAGCCCCTGCCGATGTCTTTGATAGACATGGTTTTTTTTGCCCTTTCAGCTCGGATTTAGCTCCTCTCCTCCCATGTCAACACGCATGGTATCATAGAGTAATATCATTATATAAGTGATTATTGCACGTTTTGAAAATTTTGACAGGAGATTCATTTTGCCTGCATTGCCAATCTTGTATATGTACCAAAATGTGGTGCCTAATGGGGATGGGATGAATAGTGATTTGGCCAAATACAGAATATTCAGCAAATGTTTTGGCCAAATATCAATTTCCTTAAAACACATCACAATTATAAATGAAATTTATGTTTTTTAATTTAAAATCAAAGTATTAGTCATTTCTAATGATTGAAATTGAATTTTAATTGTGCAATTTATTACTTAATAGATATCAAAAACTGGTAATTGAAAGATTTTTATTGATACTGAAATCAAATTTAATGATGATATGTATTATAATGATGGTATTGTATTTTAATATTACAGTGATATCTCAGCCAGCAAAGATGATTCGCTTCGGAATCACGTTCGTTTGCTGAACCATATTTCCCATAGCTTCATATGGAAAATCGTTTGATTCGTTCCAGCTTCTGCCCAAAATTTGAAGATGTTTTTTAAAACATCAAGGAATGCTATAAAAAAGACAAAACTGATTAAAGGCTAAAATGAACAGCTAAAAAAGTGGATAAATGAGAATTTACAGGAAGATGAGCGATGCTGAAGATCTTTTTATTGCTCATTATGCACACAACCAACACTCACCAGCTTTAGTCTACTATAAAGCTGGTGTTGAAACAACCCAATCGAGTTCATTAGTGTCATCCATTTGTGATTTGGTCAGCTCATTTCTGTGTCTGATAGATGCAGATGGAAAACATAATCTCCCAGAATGTTCAGCTTGACGCTGAAAGTCTTGCACTGAAAGAACACGTGCTCTGGAAACATAGGCTCTTTTTTTTTTAATGAATTTTCTACTTTGGTTGAATCTTTCATTTTATATAAAATGGTTCAAAGAATTTCAGAAAGAGAAGTGTAGGTACATCTTAAAAAAGATTCCGAAGTGGACATGAGGTAATCGGGCTCTAGTAGTAATTCTGATGATGATTGGTGCGAAAATTGACTCATGATGCAGCTATTTTTATGTTAGTGCGTACATTCACATCAGCGAAAATGTCTGTTAGCTGAATCTGTATCCGAAGCAGAAAAATCACAGAAACATCTTTGTTAGCCAAAAAGTTTGTTAACCAAAGTATCACTGTACTTACAGAATCATTTTTTTTCCTTAACTTGTTACAATTTTGCATCCAATTCAGAAAATGTCAGCCATCATTTACTCTCAAGTATTAATGCATCATAAAATTTACGACTTATTTTTCCTCTCTAGCTGTTCTTTGTCTCTTTCAGTAGCTCAATATGTTTGTTGTCGAGGTACATCCTTCAGTCAGTGAACTTGTGTACTTCGTGCTCACTTCCACTTTTTATTGCAGTAGGAATCCATTTTCAGTTTCATATTTTATTTATCCTTAAAATTCACCCTGACTTAACCTCTTGCACAGAAACAGATAGGTATGTACCACACAATAAAATATAATCAGTATATAAATTTTTAATTTATGCGAAAAATTCTGATTAATATAATTTTTAAAATTAGTTTGATGTGCTTGTATTTACACAGATATTTGACCGAATATCTAATCATTATTTGGCCTAACTAAATATTCAGCAAAACGGCTGAATACCAAATAGCAGCCCATCTCTAGTGCCTAATAATTATTGTGTTGGGACTGGGCCCCTTCCTCAGTAATTTCAGAATATTCAGTGTAATGCATTCCCTTTTCACAGTCTACCCCCAAATCCTGTGCAGGACCTCTGACAACATGCCCTACCAATATTTTCTTCGTGTCTGCACCTCTGAATCTCATTAAAGGTAAACGTAGCATAACAAGCGTAACACTTACATGAATTTTCTTTTCGTTCCTTTGAAACCAACCATGACCATGGTCTAGACCAGTGATTCCCAACGTGGGCGTCAATGCTCCCTTGGGGGTGATGGAATGTTCCAAGGGGGCGGTAGAAGCTATGGGTATAATATAGGATCCTATGGGTTAGATTGCGATGGGAGAAAATATTTCTGAAGAAGGGGCGATGGGACAAAAAAGGTTGTGAAACTATGGTCTAGACAAAGTAATTTTAGTTAATGCTCATCTGGAAACCATTTTCCATTAAACACTAAACATGCTGGTGAATGACGTAAAAGGAAATGGCATATCAAGAGAATGAATATATGAAAATGAATAATAGAAAACTTGGAAGCAAAACAAGAGACTGAACACCTGTTAAAGATGCGGGAAAATAAAATACATGGAGCAATCACAAGTCAGTGAAAACAGATGTATACTCTGATTGAATTTTTTGTTAAAATTGAATCATTCTATTAAATTTCTTAGAATTTAATCATTATTCTATAGTTTAAATTACTATATTTTAAGTTAAAAATAATTTAAGTCTATGGTTTTTAATCACTCTATTAAATTTCGTGGAATTTCTAATATCTCTAATGATCAAGAGTAAACTCGAAAAAAAATGGATAAATTCTTTTAAAAGAAGCAAAATCAAAGGTTCAAAAATGCTTGAAACTGAAGAGAACAAAAGCGCAACTTAGACTTGCATCAGCTGCAAAAACCAGAAAAAAATAACTTTTCTAATGAGTGTTTCAAGTATCTCCTTTAGTGATTTTTTTTTAAATTAGTGATTACCATATCTGCAAGCTAAATCTAAAAACACTTATTTTCAAACTATTTCTGAAATCTGCAATACCATGTTAACCTCTCATTTGTTGATATTGTAGAGAATGTAAAAATATAAATATCAAGAAACGTCTCAAAATTTTGTGATTTAAAAATTACATTTTTTTTTGTATTTTGTACCTTCTGGGAGGAACACCATTTTCTTTTGAGCTGAGATAACAGTTTTTTAAAGTAAAAAGTAATCCTTTGTATGCTACCGCATAATGTGTATAAAAACTGTATTTTATTTACTGCCAAAATTTTAAAGTGCTACAAAACTGATAAATGCTGCTACAAAAACAACATTTTTGCTGCTATGAAAATAATTTTTCCTGCTACAAAAATCAAATTTTCATTTTCCCACCCCTGCTTTACCACTTTCGCTATTTTACCAGCTTTTCTTCATTCACATTACTTCCCGCAAATCTGTTTTGCTACCACACCATACCGTTCTTTGAAATGATTCAGCCGGCCGACACTTGCTTGAAAGTTTTCACATCCAAAAGCGTGTGCAAATTCCGAAACCTTTTCTCGTATGAGTGAGTGGACAGGTAACTGGCACATTTCAGGAATGAAATGTCCTGAAACCAGGTAAAGAGAGCTGAATCCACATCTTGTAAATTCGAAACCTAAATCTTTTTCCTAGGAGTTCCTATAACTACTTTTTGAATTTACAATTTCAATTTCGTCCAAAAACGTTGAAAGAGTAGATGGAGATTGGCTCATGATTGATGGAGATTTGTTTTTCGGACGCTTGTTTTTGAGTTCGTTATAACAGATTTTTCATTTTGTTATTCTGAAATTGCACAATACATTGTTGCTATGTAAATTGATTTGAAGGATTGGAAAAGTTTTCATTAGAACAAGATTTCCGCTATAACAGTATTTGTTATAATGGGATCCGACTGTATCATACATTGTGTGTGTCGTCGCATTTTGTAACTCAGGTACAAAATTAAAAATTCTGTATTTTTTAAAATAAAACTAATTGGTAATAAAAGTTGATGCTAAATTTTAAAAAAGTTCAAAATTAAGGTTTTTGTGGCATAAAATTAAAAAAAAAATTTAAATCTAGTTTTATGACTCATAACATTTTAAAGTCATATTTATATTTTCGCACAAAATAATTACAATCAAGAGTTCTGAGTATTTTTATTTGTTCTATAGACATAATAGATATAAATTAGTGTGTGTTTAGGATTTAGAGAACAATGTACTATGATAAGTAAAATCTTACTTCCAAATGGTGAACTTTTCTGTCAAAAATATCTTACTTTTTGAGCTCTCAAAAGAAATGGCCATAAAAAATAAAATAAATTTATTTAGATGTTGCCAAATTAAAATTTGGAAACTTTGAGCTATGTATAAAATGATAGTGTGGAATTTTGAAGAAAAAAAATTCACTAGTGAGATTCTTTGTTTCTGTTAAATTGCCCATGTGAAGCAACACTCAGATGACAATCAAACCTCTCTAAGTTTTGGCATCAAAAACGCTATCTGCTATAAGCAATTCTTTCTCTTACCCAGGTCATGGGAGAGATGGACTTGAAGGTCTGAGTGGGGGGGGGGGGGAGGGGGAGAAAGGTGATGTCGATACACGTATAATCTTACTGCCAAGCCAAAGCCTGCAGTTGGCCACTTTGCGAACTGGCTGGCCCAGTTGGTCTGGCCAATGTCTGAAATTTGTGCTTTTGCCGAGCCCCTATATGTTGATGCCCCATACACCCCTACAAATGGGGCACTAAGATATTGATATTCAAATTCTTTTGATTGTTGTGGTTTCCATACCTCACTTATAATTATGGTTAGCTATGGCTAATTATAATACAAATGCAAGGCCACAAATTCATTCTCCATTCATTTTTTCATGTTCCAATCCTGTTCAAGTTTGTCTGAAGCAACTCCCTATCACTTTGATTCCTGACTCCTCTCATTAGCTTCATTTCATCTGCGAATTTGCTAGCAATCCCATTGATATCCTCATCGAGTTTATTGATGTGAAAAAAGTGAGGCCAACGACTCTTCCTTGAGGAACTAAACTTGTGACAACTGTCCAATAAGAAAATTTTCCTGTCACCATAACCCGTTGTGACCTATCTCTTAACCACGATTCTATACAATTAAAGTTGCCCCCAATCTTGTGTAAAAATTCTTCAAGAGTTTACCATGTGGACCCAATCGAATTCCTTCTAGAAATTAATGTAAGCATATACATTTATGCCCTTACCCAAAGCCCTAGTCACATGATCATAGAAGAAAATGAGATTAATCACACGACTTTCCCTTCCTGAACCCATGTTAATTATCCGCCTATACATTATTCTTATCCATCCACTTCGCCAACTGCCTTTTGATAATAATTTCCAAAATTTTCGACAGGGAGTTCGTCAAACTCGCCAGATGATAATCGGACACCACTTCTCTACTACCCTTCTTAAATATCGGAACAACATTAGCAAGTTTCCAATCCCTTAGGACGATTCCCTCTGCAACACTACTCCTGTATATCTGTGCGACTTGGCCCCAACAATTCATTAGCACATTTCCTGAAGACCCTGGGTTAGATATCATCTGGTCCTGATGCTTTGGTTGCACATAAATTTTTTAGAAGATTAGGACATCCATCTACTTGAATATCATTGAGGGTTTTATTGCCCCATGCAACACCCGTATATAGAATATCATTATCTCCATTAAAAACCTCAGTGAAAAAGACATTGAAAGCACTGCACATGCCTACATTGCTCTCTAACCTAGAGCCTTCTATCAAGAGGGGGCCAACTGTCCCCTTACATCCATTATTGACGTATCAATAAAATGATTTTGGGTCAGAGCCAATGTTATCTGCCAACCTAGATTCAACTTCCTTTTTACTATCCCTTATCGCTTTCTTCAACACTCTTCTTTTATCAGTAAACAAAGATATGTCACCTCGTCCACTTTTATACTGTCTGAATTCTCTTTTCTTTTCAAGATAAAAGTTACGCACGCTGTCCGTGAACAATAGAGCGTACGATGTACAAACACGCTTTTTTTCGAACAAAGGGTATGACGTCGTGCAAAACAGGGGACAGCTTCGTACTAAATTCTTCCCATTGACTTACCACCCCTACTGATTCCAACCGGTCTTTGAAAACTTTCGCTAACCTTCCTCTCAAAACATCAAAGTTAGTTTTCTTAAAACAAGGAATCTGTCTTTTGTTATCACCTTACCCGAAGAAAAGTTACAGTGGAAACTGATGATACAGTGATCACTGGAAGAAAACTCGCCCCTACCGAAACATGTTCAACAAGATCCTCGGCACTAGTAAGAACTAAATCCAAAATAGCAGTACCCCTAGTGGCTTCTGATACATGCTGATACAAAAACTTTTCGAGCACCAACTTAAGAAAGCCTCTTTCATACTGATCTCTAGACGAAAGGTTCTCCCAATCAATACCTGGGTAATTGAAATCCCCTAGTATGATAACCCTCTTATGCTTACACATGTAGGAAATTTCATCATGAAATTTGGCGATGTAGTTTTGATCCCTATTCGGTGGATTGTAACAAACCCCAACAATAAGTTTATGACGTCTTTTGTTCTCAAGTTCAACCCATACAGTTTCAATATCACTTCTCTTCACGCTACACTCTCTAGCCTTCAAACATGATTTCACGTATATCAACACTCCACCCCCTTTCCTATCAGATCTATTTCTCAAAAAAGTATCGTATCCTGAGATGTGTAAGAAAGATTCATCCCCATCGTTTGCCCAAGATTCTGTAATGGCTATAAGATCCAGGCCCTCCACAACTATCATAGTTTCTAAAAATCTTTCTTATTACCCAATCTCCTGGCATTTATTAGCACACATTTTAATTTTCCCTGTGATTTTGTGTCAATTTAGAAGCCATCCAAGTCAGAGGTGGGTAATTCCCCGTCAATACTGTTGTTATTATCATTAACTAAAAACCATACAAGTATTACGTCAGCAGATTTTTAGCCATTTGTGACCCCCTCCCCTCTTTTGTCCGCAAAACACTGACCCCCCCCTTCCCTCCTTTCAGCAAAATTTTGTCAGCAGCGTAGAGTATTTCATATCTTCAAAAAAGGGTGGTTGATGACATAAACAACCAACAACCTTCAAACCCCCCCCCCCCCGTCAGCAAAACAACGTCAGAACCCCCAGATTTTGACGTAATACTCGAACGACCGCTAATCTGTGCATTGCCGACTATGTGGTCTGAGAGTAAAAAATCTGACCTAAGCCTATTGTAAACCTCCCAGACCCCTCCTATTCAGATGGATCCCATCTCAATAAAGCCACATATCAGTGAATGTGAGAAGCATGAACGCGAAATGTCCTTCAGGCCTAAATTGAATTGGTAGATCCCACTCCTATATCCCCTTCTACCCCTTGGCAGTACTGAAATCACTGTCACATCTGAACCCCCTCCCTAGCGGATAATAGTAAATCCCAGTACTCTGACAGAGACTTACTAATATCCACTTTTATCGATTCATTCCCACCCACAGGATTACCCGTAAGGGCCACTTTCGGCGATGAAAAACATCTCGAACGTTGCTAATCTTTCCCCCGGAAAGACAACAGTGCTCGAAACCCCGAAAATCCCTACCCACTCTGTTCCTTAGTTCCCTAGCCATAGAATCGCCAATGATTAAACCTCTATCACTATCCCCCTTCTACTTCATCCACGACCATGCATTCACCCTCTAAACTGTCATTGTTTATGGAGATTGCTTCTTTATCGAGACAGGTGGCTCCTTAACCGGGCCCTCTGAAACCTGAACTCACTCTTGTAACTCTTCGACCTCGAGTACCAACCTTGCCCTATGCAAGTTACAGTTGAAACTTTTAGCTACTGTCCCCCTAAATCGGGGGAACCTCCCATCTCAAGCCTTACACAGCACTAATCGAGTTCAATGCATACTAACACTATTGCTAAAAACTAGGTAATAACAACAGATGCCGAGATGGTATTTTTTGGCCTGAAATATACTGAGAAATTGAATTCTCTGGATGTTATTCCGAAACTGATATTTGGAAAGAAAAGTGATTTGTCTCCTCCGGGAATCAAACACTGGTCCCCTTGTATACTGGGCAAGTGTGCTAACCAATACACCAGAGACTCAATTTTCAATTCCTTATAACACTCATTATTAGGAATTGAAAAGTTTGTCTCTGGTGTATTAGAGTTAGCGCACTTGCTTGGTATGCAAGGGGACCTGTGTTTGATTCACTGAGGAAACGTATCACTTTTCTTTCCAAATATCACTTTCGGCATAACATCCAGAAAATTCAATTTCTCAACAGAGATGCCATTGAATTTCGGAAACAAAACGCATCCCGCAGGACGCGTTCTTTCCTAGTTCCAAGAAGAAAAACTCCCCAACTTCCCCTTCTTTCTTTTTTTCCATCACAATCGCTCGACCTTGAAAAAGTGATTTTACTATTTTGTATTGATACAACACGCGGGTTGTTGAAGCTATTTAGTTGCTTCCATTAATGAGGGGCCGTGTACAGAATTTTCAAATTTCGGAGTTTCTATTCTCGTGCGGATTTTCTCAGCTTAACATACCAGAAATTACAGTATTTTCGCGGCTATCTGCCGGCATTCAGAGATAGCATCTATACGGCGGAAATTTGCTTTGTTCTTACAAGATTGTGAATGTGCATTTTTTGAAAAATTGTAAATCAGAGATTGTTCAGAAAAAAAAAACGAATCTGTAAAAACTCCACCTTGTCCACAGTTTTGTCATCTGGCTGCTATATGGTAGTCACCGTTTCCCATCGCGAAAATCACTGGTGTGTACGTATAATCGGGTTTTGGAGGACACAAGGGTTTCTTCCACCAAAATTGTGGGTTGCTAACGCTCAAAAAAAATTTTAAATTAACATAGTATAAAAGACAGTATTTTCTTCAATATTTTAATTTTCTACAAAAATATTTTTAATTTTTAATTTTTTTGAGGCCTCCATACCCTCCCCCACTTCCCGATTTTGCCTTTGGTGAAATTCTGGGAACCCGCGATTGCGTAGTGGTAATCGGCTAAAAATATGATTTTCTAAGGTTTCCAATTTTGAGTTGGCTATTCCTTTGAAAAAAGCTCTGGTTGCCGCGAAAATCATACAGATCAACACAAATATGTATAGGCTACATTAAATTTCAAATCCATGCATTACGAATTTGATGGATAGATGCAGGACCACAAAACTATGGGGGGGGGAGCAGGAGGGTCTAGTGCCACCCCCCTACTCTGGACTAGAGGGGGCATCGAATTCACCTTTTATAACTGCTTCTTCATTACACGGGGTGCTAAAATGTGTGCTTGCCCATTTGAGAAAGTATCTAGTTGCAGCCTTAGATAGATGGCACGCCCAACTGAACGCAAAACACGCTGAATGCTGAGCACACACACAAACACACTTGAGTTTCACTAACACAAATCTGACATAGCTCCTATATTTAGGTGTGAAAATATGTGGCAGTTAAATGGTGACAGATCAGAGTGGTGGGCCATCAGGAGGGAAAATAAAATCATTCTACCAGGAAATCGCTTTGCAAGGATTTATATGAATAGGGAATCGGAAGATAAGTGTCTGAGAGAGGGAATCTCATTTGCTTTAAATTTAAATCAAAAGATATTATTGAAAGAGCTAAAATTTTTTGAAAGAAATGTAAAATTAATCAGAAGGGAATTAATAAATCAATCTATTAGTGAAATATATAAATGTGTGCCTCTAACTTTTAATTGCAGTGGATCCTGCTTGTAACGTTTTTCAAAAAAATTGTCATAAAAAACGTTGCAAGCAGGAAATCTTAATGAGAATTATTTAGAGTGGGGAACGTACTCAGTCGAAAAATGTTCTAAATGGGAACGTTATAAGCTGGATCGACTGCATATTTGTTTTAAATTTATTACATGTGTTAAATTCCACATGTTCAATCCTCAGAGGCTTTTCCTAATAGTCGACAATGAAAGTAAATGAATCTTTGGATAGAACATGTTTTTAGATTGATGACCGCTCATGCCCAGAGCTGTTGTGCAAGACAACTTCCTCTCTTCACCTCCTAGGAGGCTGGGTCGTGTCGGAGAGCATCTTCTATTTATTCAACAAATGAAAAATTATAATATACATTGTATGGAAACAATCCATCAGAAGACATTGAGGATACATACAATCAAGATTAACTAAGAGAAAAATGAAATACAAAACCAGCGAAAACAGATTAAATACTTGTTAATTTGCACTAATTAGCTATACACTATTATATACATTCTGTGGAAACAATCCATCAGAAAACTTTGAGCACAATTCAATCAATATTAACATAAAAGAAAAATGGAATATAATTAAGTACCAAAGAAAAACAGGCAAATTTGCACAAATTGTCTATGCACCATTATATACATTCTATGGAAACAATCCATCAGAAAACATTGAGCACAATACAATCATAGGATTATCATAGGAGAAAAATGAAAAATAATAAAATATATGTACCAAAGAAAATAGGACTAAACACATGCTAATTTACACTAATTAGCTATGCACTGTTATATACATTCTATATAAACAACATGTTTTTAGAAATGAATTATTTATTTGATTCACAGAGATAGCTCCTCCTCCTACCCAGAACATGGCCAGCTGCTCTGTCTCAACAACGAGATATAAGCAGCTGATCAAAGACCTGGGACATGCTGGAAAAAATTCATAGAGATACCAGTAAATTATGGGGGAAGGGAGACCATACTTTTTTCCAAAATAATTTTTTTCGATAGGGACCCACTTTCACTCAGAAGGGACCCAGATTGTTTGAATACCCTGAGTCCCGGGACCCAGGTAAATTAGAGTACAGCGGCATATATAAAGAATGGAACACACTCCTAAAAAGTATTAATATACAAAGTAAAATTTATACTTATTAGTATTCGCTAACTATATCTATTCACTAACAATAAAACAATAGGACCTAAAATGAAAAAAACAAACAAAAATTACTGAGAATACCGGGAAAACGTATGCACTGTTCCCTAACACTAATGCCCAACAAAATTATATCAAAGAAACAGGAAAAACATGATAAATGGTGGGAAACAAAGAACCAATTATTCCCTTCTGTATGAGCATGTGAGCAAAGAAATTGATTATCGACAAAAAGCAACCGTCACAAACCTGACAAAAGTACAATGAAAATGAAATGGGAGTGGGAAAATAAAGTATAAGTCAACCGAAAGTATACAGTGAAAATTAAAAAAGTTGAGAGCAATAAGAAAAAACACTTATCTCGCAAAGCCAGCAATGGAAGTCCTAAAAATCCAGTGACAAAATCAAACTAAAGAGAAGCTTACAATGTAGAAAAATAAAAAAAACAGTGTTTGATCCAAAAAATAAACAAGCTAAATAAAATATGAGAATGAAGAAAAATATGATATAAATGTCCATAATTATCAAAAAAAAATACTCCAATGTGGCAATGACCCCGAGTCATAGGGGTCGATATATAGTAGCCGACAAAAGCCCTAATTTCAGATAATGGCTGGGTCAACTGGGCTGGCCAGTTCGCGAAGTGGCCAATTTCGGGCTTTGGCAGTAGCATATACACCTGCTCCTGTTCATATTTTCTAGCCTCTAAGTACAGGCGAGTACTTAATAAATTTTGTTATTTACTGACCTAACTGCACGTTTCAAAAATTTATAAAAGAATGAATGGTACAAGAATAAAAATATTGGACACATTTTATGTTTTTTCAGGATAAATTCTTTTATGTCTATCTTGATTGCAGGAAACAAAATCAATTACACTGTACAGTATGATCACATACTGTATGCCTTTAAAATAAATATAAAACATAAGTTTAATTCTAGCAAAAATTATTTAAAATTATTTAACTCTTCATTGATAAATAATAACACAAATGTCAAAAGGTAGGTCTAAGATGAAAGAGTAAGAACTCACAGTTTTTAGTGTCTTTGTTGTTTAGTAGTCCTTGATGCAGATGACTGAGAGAGTCTTCCTATCAGCCCTCTTACATGATGTGATGCCCTCCACTTACACTCTAACCCTCGCAAAAACCAGTCCAATTTTGAGGTGTGGCTAGCACAGTGCGGGAGATTTTAATGGTCAATTTTGTATAGTCACATCCAAAAACCAGTTTTTGTACATCTTGGAATCACATAAAATTGTTATGCATTAATTTTTAACTAGGCCAGATAGTATAGACTGGATAGTTGAGAGTCTACTGTATTATATATAGGCCATTCGAGTGTTTTAATGTTGGGATGCAGGAAACATAAAACCTAAACCATATGCCTACACTATATATAGTATGAACACATACTGTGTTTTGTATCTCCACCCATGATCTAATGCTGAATTCAGTGGAGTTGCTTTCTTGAATTTGTGTATTACAGCTTCTTAAACAAAATTATAAAAATATAGCTTTTTTTACTTACTTCAACAACAGTTGAACTCAAAAATGAACAATGAAAAATCTGGCGTTTGCTGGCATTACTCGTTACTCTTGTTACCAAAGAAAAAAAGAATTGAAAATTAATGAGTAATGTCACATAAATTGAAAACATGTAATAAAACTTATTTACAAACACTATTCCATGTAAATTTATATTGAATAACAATAAGACTGATTATCCAAAATACTATTTTATAAATCAATATTAACAATTTAGCTGCTGTAAAACAACATACAGACTACAGAGCAGTTTTCTTTGACTTACTGATTCATCTACAACTGCAGCATGTAGTGAGAACTTTGTGTGGTAAATTACCATCATACTGTATACTGCCGTTTAGCAACTATTTTTTTATTGCCAAACCCAATTTTTGCTACTCTTTGCTAGTGTTATAAGAACATTGGATAGGCAGGCTGATAGGAACACACTAAACATCTATGTTTTCACTCCTGGGGAGGTTGATGTTGGCGACATATCACTGTTTTTGTGTGTGTATGTAATCATAAACTTGATGACAAAAGTGGGCCTATGTCCACTGTATATTAGGAAAATTAACCCTTTGTACACTATAAATGAAGGTACAGAGTGGTTCACTGCACACTCAATAACTATTTTTCATGATACTGTGACTATGATCTTCAAAATTTCAATGGTCAGAACAATAGTTTACTCAATTTAATTTTATACATTTGACATTTTTATTGAATTTTATAGTAATTTAAATACTCTGTGCAAACATTCTGTCATTTATGTCTTTATTTAATCAATGTTGAAATTAAATAAGATCTGTGGTATCCGAGTTGGTTATCCTAGTTATCTTTGGTAATGCAAGGTTGGTCTGTGCCTAGCTCAGATAATCGGGATCTTTTACTGTAAATATGTTATCCAATTGGTATATTTTGAAGGACTCGTATTACAAACAGCTAGTGAATTGGGGGATTTGTGCACTTTGTGATACTGTGTCGCTGGAACTCCTTTGTGAAGTATAGTGGTTTCTTGTTAATAATAAGAGTATTACTCATTCAAAGAAAACTAATTTATTCCCAAAAATATGCGAGGAACAACAAATGCTTGTGCTACCTAAATATGCATTCATGTTATTTAATACCTTTTGCCTGCTATATATAAAGTTTCAAATTGAGCTCGGAAACCTACCTCTTAACAATTGTTCAACTTTTTGAAAAACACCAGTACAACGCATGTGTATTATTGTGCCTACTGATGAAAGAAAAACATTTCCCTTTTTTGCATTTTTCTTTTGTCATTTAAAATTGCACAAAGAAACTTTGCATGAAGTAAAAAAAAGTATCAACCAAACTTCTTATTTGATCACTTGTAAAAAGTCTTGAAACTTGTAACACAATTCAATTAAAGTTTTAGAAATGTATTTCATGATCTTGTTTACCTCTTACCTGTACCATTTATTTATTTCAGAAATGTGAATGAAAAATGGAGTAAATTTTTTCCTGCTTAATTTTGCTCATTATATCAATAAAAAGGTTAGAAAACAGTTATTTCGTAAAAAAAATGAGAGAAACAGGGTGTTCCCAACAGGTATACAGTATCATATTTCTGCATAAAATGAGCTGTTGAAATTTGATCGAAATTATATGATCAAATTTAGATTTACTTTAGGATCATTTGTTGAAATGTCATTGGGAACCGAAACCCATTCTAATTGATACCGCAAATTGCCTATGTTTGCTATAAATGTAAAGTTTTATTCTTTCAACCATAAAAAAGTGTTGAGTGATCTTAGAAATTTGTTTTTTAAAGTTTTTTTTACAATTTTTAAAGCTTGCATCTCAATTTTGTGGACACACTGTACGTGAACTGATATGATGAGTTTGATTCAAATTAGGTTAATGTTTTTTTCTCCAAGAAGGTATGCTAATAATCTTGTTTCAAGAAAAACTTGTTTTGCAGAAAGTAATTGGCTCATGAGAAGAAAAGAAAAAAAAAAGCTCTCTGCATGTGTGCTGATTAATTATTCATATTTTCAGAAAATCAAAACACAAGGAGGGGGGTCTGTAGTTGGGAGCTCAGAAAATATTCATTTTAAGAATATTCTGGTCATGATAGTTCGTTCTTGCTCTGTTTCATTTTAGTCAGAGATATTCGTTAAGACGTACTATCTTATATTGATGATAATTGTTTGGAAATTTTGTGATGGATTGGTTTGATGCCTATCTTGATTTTTTTAGGAAGAAGATGGAGAGCAAAAAAGCCAAAAAAAAATCTAAATCCAAGTCTAGAGATAAACATAGACAAAAGGGTGAATTATCTGAAGTAGTTGTTCAACAGCAGCAACCTCCTTTCCTAGCCATTCGTAGCAATCCTTCTTCTTTTGCAATATTTGCAAGCGTTCGGCAATGTGTACTTGAAAAACAAACCTGTGAAGCTACCCATTTGTACCTCGGAACATTGACTGGCCATTTGTCTGAGTCTGAATCTGATGATGATGAAGATAACAACAAAGAAGCCGCTCGAATTCCCAAAGTAAGTCCTTCAAAACCTTTTAAGTTATTTACAGTAAAACAAAAAATTGAGATGTGAAAATCCTTCACTCTGATTCCTTTTTGTTATTGATATTTTTCTTTGCAGATTGTTGGAATGGGATTGTGCAGTGTATTTGAATTGATCAAGGAGAGTCAGAAACGAAATCCTAATTTTTGCACAAAAGCATTGCAAGCTTTATTGGACATGCTACAGGGCCAACAACCAGAAGGACTGAAAAGTGAACCGCCATCTGTTGTTGGTTTGTACTTCTATTTTATTATTATTGCAGTATCAAATGATTCAAATTGTATTGTTTAGTTAATCTTGAGTTAAACTAACTCTTATTCATTGAAATTTATTCTAGATTCTTTGTTTGACCTTCTTCTGTCGATATCATCATCTTCATCTCCTCCAGTTCCTGACCAGCCCCAGTGTAGTACTACATCTTCATTGACATCCTATGCATGTGCCTGCCTTTTGAGTTTAGTAGTTGCGCTAGGCGATACTGGGAAACTGCTGAATGCAACATCAGCCATGTTGATGAGTCCCCAATCTCTAGCATCCGAAGAAATACCTGTACGTGAATTTTTATTTTCTCTATTTTCAGCTGAAAATAGAAGTTCAGTGGAAACAGAAGAGGCTTCTGTTCCACAAACCTGAAATTTTTTAACCCTTTGAGGGACACTATATAAAAAAAAATTTTGGTCAAACTAACTTCATATACTCGGTACATAAGACTCATATAAATGTATTTAGCAACTATTCTTTTATTTTTGTCAAAACCCAGCGAACAACAGGTGAATGCACAGCGGGGACACTGCCCACCTAGAACACTGAAAGCTTCCTTAGGGTGTAATGCAGGAAAAGTAACATTTTGTTTAAAAAAAAAAAATTCCCTTTCCACCGATTTTGTTGGCCAAAATGATCAGCATAAGCATATTGATAGCTGGTACATCTCTTTCAATGAGATAGCAGTGTAAATTTTCCTTCTTGAGTGGCGTATAAATTTGTTCAAAATGCCAAATGTTCCATCAGTGACTGAAAAAAAGAATAAGAACATCGAGATTGGCGATGTATCTGGCATTGGTAGAATTTCCTGAGATGGTCCCACTTCTTTCTTGAAATCTGGGTTTTTCTTTTTTCTCCCAAACCATCTGAAATTGTCAAGAAGATCCAGGCATTTTGGAAGTGTATATACATCAGCATCATTTTTGTCATAATCCATGCAGTAAGCTTTGTTTTATTTTCTTTATCTGGGGTATCATTAGATGCATTAGACTCTGGACCAGAGGGAAGCTCAGAAATTAGTATAATATTGCTTCCTCTGTGCTAAGGAATTTTATAGGCATTTAACCACCAATAAAAATAAATGCACAATAATCGGGGGGGGGGGGAAGATAGCATAAAAAGTAGTCGTCAGCAGCCGCTCTAAAACCCTAGAATGAAAGAATGGTTATGTGTGGGAGACAAAAAAATGTATGTAGTATGAGTATATATGTCGTGTCTTCAATTCGAAGCCCCGAAACTCCTCCACAAATACACATTTGAGATGTTTCAACACCATTGCTGCTGTCACCAAGTAAATAAGAAAGAGGAGAGAAAATGAAGAAAAACAAGGTCGCTTCGTCTCAGAGTGGTTGTTTCATACTGACGACACTTGGGGTATCTATTGATCTAGGTGTGCGGTGTCCTCAGTATGAAACCATCTTTTTAAAACTTCCATAATTTGATTTTAAACAATTCTTAAGTTTATTGAATGGCTTGATTTTAACTAATAGGGAAAAATTCATAAAAAATCATCTGCAATTTTTTTTAATAGGAAATAAATTTTAAAACAAGTGCCATAAAAATAGAGAAAATGGCGGATTTTTTTACCACTTGCAAAACAAAACCAGCTGCCATTTCTGACAGAAAATCTAAATCTTAAGCTAGTCAATAGGATTTAAATGATTCCTGTGTAAAAATTAGTTTTTTTTTGATGGAATTTTGAGAAAAGGTTTTCGCCATGGGGACACCGCGCCGGAAAGGTGACCCAAGTAAAACCAGTGTTTACCTTTTTCCATCTTTGCTGATGGCATTGGTAGTTTTTAAGTATTTGTTCCCAAAGCAGAATGTTTTTCATTGTTTTGCAACAAGCCCTCGGCTGATGACTAAATTTTTTTTGTCCAAAAAACTCCCCTATTAGTCCAGAAAAACAGAAGTGTTCTTTTTCTTTCTTTTCTTATAATTCTTCCCCTGATTATTTCCCATTGCAGTTTTCAATACATTCTGCTTTAGGGAGTATTTGTTAGTATCAAGTATATATATTGTGGCTTTAAGGTTGGCTCATTATTGTTATTTTCAGTTTAAGTCAAACAAGAGACAGGAGATGCACAATGTCTAGAATAATCTCTTATCTAATGATTATTAAAAAACCAACCAAGAATATTTGTCTTTCTTATTTATTTTATTTCAACCTCATGTTTTTTTGGTAGAAGAATCATTTAATGATTAAGAATTAATTTGTTTTTTAGACACCAGGAATCATGACATCATTGCAGCGGAGCGTTCATGCAGTTTTATTGGGAAAAACTATTGGTCCTGATTGGCTGACTCATGGATTTCCAAAAAAATCTTGGTTTAGTTCATTCATGGTACAAATTCCTAAATGTGAGTACAAAACTACAAAAAACCTACTTTTTTTTTATCAAAAGCTTTGAAAGATTATGTGCTATACTCTTGTAAGATTATGTGTTTTTTTAATGTGTCTATATTTTTTCTTCTATTTCATAGCAAAATATAGATTAGGGTCCTCTATCACAACTGATGGCAAATATTTGTATATATTGAATGGTGGATCCATCTATAAAATTGGTTCAGGATATGGAGGCACTGTAAAAGTATGACATAACTGTCGATTTTTTTTCACAAGTGTCGATTTTTTTTTTACTGTGCACTGTGATTATTTTTTCAGCAATTTTGTATTTTTGTTTTTTTTATCAATTTTTTAATAACTCATTGTGGCTTTTTTTTTTTCAAGGTTCCCTGTTAATATTTTGTGAGTGATACATACCTGAAGATACCAAAAAATAAAAATTTTGATAATATAAATATTCCCAAAATACGTATGTTGTGATAAAATTTTGTTTATTGAATTTCATTGTCTCATGTTATTTGTTTTCAGGGTCAGATTGTGATGAGTAGAGGAGGAATCAAAGTTGAAGAAAGAGGCTGGCTAGGTTACTGTGGAGTATGTCATTTTATGTTATCATACATTATTTTGTGAAGGTCTAGGAATAACTGAATAGGTCTCCAAGATCTGTACTTTTTTTCTTGTGTATTTTTGTGTTGTGTTATTTTGAAAATATATGTATTTGCATAAGCTGTAAAACTTTAATATTTTTTTCTTCTACCTGGTAATTACAGAATGTTATTTTAATTTTTAGGGCTACATTTACTTCCAATCTCAATTTGGTGGTAGTAATCAGCTTTTGAAAATAGATCGTGATACATTGAAAGAGAAGGAACAAGTCGAAGTCTATGGTGAGATAAATATTGTTCATTTTGGATTATTTTTGACCAATTTTCATTTTAATCATTGAACAAAATTGGGATAAAAATTTTGCTGTTCAGAACATGTAATATTTTGATATTTTAAATAAAAGCTTTTTATCTTTTTTTTTTCTTAAAAAGCTCCTGATTGGGGTCCTAGTGCATTTTTTTCTGATGGAGAAAACATAGGACTCATATTGGCTACCAAAGAGGTATCTGAAAAAATGTTCACAAGTTTTTTATTATATGAAAATACCATCTTCTCAAGTTGGAACAAAATAATTGTGGGATGATTGGGGACAATGTGATGACATCTTTAAATTAATATTATTCATTTCGACATTAATAATCAAAAGTATCATTCCTTAACCGTTTAAAGGCCAACGTTCCATCAATAGAACATAGTTTTTATTTACAAATATATCAGATAAAAATTTATTCGAACATTTCAGGTTTTTTATCATATATAGATGAGAGTTCAAAGATTATAGAGTTCAAAGTATTTTTGAAATAAATTCGGAAACTTCAAGTTGATATAAACAGTTTTGTGACAGAATTTTGAAATTTGACATTTTTTGGGAATTTTTTCCCCATTTCGATAAAAATTTGCCAAAATTTCAATTTTGAAGTAAATTGAAAATTATTTTGTGTGTTTCTATCACTTAATTTATCAATCGAAGTAAATCAATTAGTTTCTTTGTACTATTAAACGTTAAAGAGCTACACGCATTCAAAAATGCATGTTCCATTTATGGAACATTGGCCTTTCAAGAGAGCAGGATTCTACTGATATCTAATGTGCAGTGCGCTGCTAAGATTTCCCCGTTCTAACCCCAGGGTGGTTGTCATCGTTTGACATGTGTATAGCGGCTAATTCTGGGTAATACGACACAGAGGAATGTGCTTTCTGGATTGGAGTGTTTATATTGGGTGAGCACTTTTTTATTCTTGCATTCTTAGAAATGTATGTTTTTGCAAACTTCAGACTAATCAAACCGAGTTCGACGATCTTAGATAGTCTTGTTGTGTTTAGCTGAGTGTAACCATATCAAAAAGGTATCTTACACTAGAAGAAGCTGTAGGATATTTAGAAACTCTTTCAGATTTCGAATTACAGGATGCAGATATATTCCAATTATGTGCTAATGAAAATGAGAACATCATGGATGAAGATAATATTGTTGAAAATGATCTACAGTAGTATCAACGGCTCAAACTCATGCATGTGAAATGCTAGGTAATTTTGTAACAATGAGGATGAAGTGTTAGAAAACTCCTGAAATGTGTTCTTCAAAAGATGTAGGGCAGAAAAAAGGAGCAAAACGCTAGTGCGAAACTCAAGTTTCAAGAAAAGGCAAAACAGTTTTGAGCGATCAGAAAAAAAAATTATTACGTGAGATAAAAAAAATTCTTTCTAGAATCCGATAAAAACCTTGGCTCTGGATTCCATTGGAAAAAATTTGCCATATAACCATTACAGCACGTTGGATAATGCATTCAGAGTTGCGAGAAGCAGATCTTATTTCGCATTTGGAATTCCGAAGAGAAGTGACAATTGAACCTTCTACGAATGCAGGAGGGGTTAATTATTTATCCAGGTCCATGTTGTCAACTGAAAAAAGGATGTCAGGTCATCTGATGGCCATCATATTGTTTGCGACGTAAGGACGGTGTGCGGTATGCCAAATAAAAAAAAACACTGTGTATAAATGTTACCAATATGACAAAGGGGTCCATCAAATGTATATGTTTTCCTTCTTTTATCACGGACATTAGAAAAAAATTTGCATTTTCAGCACACACACACATTTTTATGTTAAAACAACCATTATGTGTTGCGAATTTGAATTTGTAGTAGAAAATAGAAAATTTTGTGTGATAACTATACTCCAGAAGTAAATAATCGTTAGAATATAGGTGATACCAGTTTCCGCTTTCACCTCTCCCCAAGTGCCAATGTTCCATTTATAGAACATCGTGAAAAACAAAGAAAAAATTTTTTTTCTTCAAATTTCAAAGTTGATCTATGTATAGGCATGCAAAAGGACCCCAAATTCCGAATTTCAAAACAATAAATGACTTTGTTCATAGTTCGGCCTTTAAACAGTTAAATGTGATGACTGTTTTGATCATTAAAAAAATACACTTTCTGCATTCATATTTTACTCTCGTCACTCTATCTAAGCTAAGCGGCTCATATCGAAATATAATTCAGTAAACTAGACTGTTGATAATCTGGCCTTGCTTTAGACCAGCCGTCCAGTAATCCAGCGTTTTTGGAGAGGTTTTCTTCGAGCATAGAAGAGGAAAACATGTCATTTATATTATTTAAATGGGCTGTTTCGATTAATTTCCAGTAATGCAGCAATTTTGGTAATGTGGCTCACCCTGGTGTGATATGTGTAGATTAGCCAGAGTCTACTGTGTGCACCACATTTCCTTTAGCCAGCATGCTGCACATTGAAAACATGGAAAATATTATTTTTATTTCAAATTCTCAGGAAAACAAGCTGCAGATAATATGCAGCAGTCTTTACTTTGCTGTAAGAAAATTGGATGTTTTAACTGTATAATTTGCAGATTAAAAACCAGAAAATACAATTAATGAAATTAAATATTTTATTCAGTTTTGACAAATTTGAATATTTGTTTTCCTGCAGTCAGTGAAAGTTTTCTGAAATATTTTACTAATTTTTGATTCTTAATTTTAGATTAGGATAATGTGTTTTTTTTTATGAGTGGAAGATTCATTTTGTTGGTTTTTTTTTCTTTTTTGTTTGTTTTTTTAATTTTTATAATGACTGTTTAGTCTTTTCAACAATGATTTCTTGTTCTAACATGGCATGTTGATTTCTCATCAATTGTTTTTTCTTTTTCCTCAGGACAGTTTCCTTATTCGCATGTACAAGCCTACCTCATCACCAATGTCCTGTCATCATGAGCTTACATTAAAATTGGCTAGGAAGTGTCTTAATGTTTTTGGAGTGGGGATATTTGAAGAGGACTCCAATTGTCATACCATAAGTAATGCTCTTATATTTGTATTTTAAAAACAATACAAAATAATTAACATGTACATTTATTGTTCAGCAGTATTAGACAATGTGTTTGGTTTCCTTAATGATGATAGATCAGGGTTGTGGGTAGTAACAAAATTTTTTTCTCAATATCTATTCATAAATATTCTCACTTTCTTCAATTAAAAAAATATTTTAAGTTTACATGATAAAAATGTTGAGTTCCTTTAGTTTATTTACATTAATACCTCAAGTACTTTTGTATTTATTTAGAACGTGTAACAATGCTAGAGTGATACCTCTGTTAACAAAAATAATTTGTTCCAGAATCACATTTGCTAACCAAAACATGGTTTTCCATATGTTTCCATGGAAAACTGTTTAATTCATTTTAGGAACTGTCCAAAATTTCAAAGTAACTTTCAGAAAACATTAAAGCAGTATTATAAAAAAAATAAATAGGAACTGACCAAAGACTGAGACGAACAACTTCACAATTAGACAAAGCAGAATTTAAAGGTAGATTAAAAACTGAGAATCTTTTTATTTTACACTATGTATGCTATACACTTAGGTTCATGAGTCACTGTGAAAATAAAAATATGTGAAGTGGTGTGCTATGTGATGTAGTCAGCTCATTTCTTTCACATACGCATAGAAAAGATAAGTTTCCAGAATGTCCAGGCTGTTCAGTTTGGTATTAAGAGTCTTATGCACCAAAACCATTCAAATTCATTTTCTCTTTGTTTAATCATTCATCTTACATGTAAGATCAGGTGTATGTGGAAAATGATTCCAAGGTGGAAATAAATTAATCTTGCTCAAGTTACAGTTACTTACAAATTTTGCATTCATTTTGATTGACATACAAATTTAGCTCATGACACAACTTTTTTTGTGTTTGTGCCTATATCTATATCAACTAAAATACTCGTTAGTCGAGGCAGAAAAATGTTTTAAAAAATATTTGTTAGCTGAAACTTAAGTAAGTGTAAGTATCACTGTACAGTAAAACATTGGATTTGGGATAAATAAGGTGTTTTATTGTTGCACAAGATGAGCAAAACGGATCAGCAAATTTTAAACTTGATACAAAAAAGAGGTGAGTAGTATGCATCTCAAAATCTAAAAGGGGACTAGTGTAGAAGACACTGTGTGTAGAGAGCCGGTTATATGTTATTCAAGGATTCAATAGCAAGACGTTCAGATCTTGCTAGTTGTGGATAATAGGTTGGGTTCTCTCATACTGGACTGATACTATAGGATATCCACACTGATTGGTTAAAAACCTTAATTTCAGGTTTTTAATCAATCTGTGTTTCTATGTAACCATTGTATCACTTCTTGTATCGGTTCAGTGTGCAACCTCCCTAAATTTCAAAATTGTATGATGCAAATTTTTTCTCATATTCTCTGTTTTTCTTCTACAAAGTAATCAAAAAAGTAACTAAATTGTAACTTTTTTAATTTAACTATTTTTGTTATCAGATTGGCTTACAAATTCTACTGCTATGAATAACAAATGAAAGTTCCTGAACAACAAACACCACAGCAAACAATAATACAACGGAATGTCACAAATTAACTATAAGACAAAACTATATTTATAGGCTAATAAAATTTTTATTCTTAAATGATAAATTTTTGAAGATGAAACAAAATAGAACCTCATCTAGATTAAATAACTTATATCAAGTGCCAAAAAAGAAATAATACGTTATTCCCAAAAAGTTATAGATGTACTGCCGCAAAAATAATGAATCTATATCATGCAATTAATCATACAAATAATAACATAAGATCCAATTACAATATATTCGTATTCTTAATAAACACTAGTCTAGAAGCCATACTGCAACAATAATAGATCATAAAACAACACAAATAAAATAATTCATTTTAACAACTTTAAAAATTCAACCATTCCTGTTAATCAACTGAAAAATACATGTGGCTATATGATTGTACGTGAATTTTGTGTATGTCAACTGAGTAATTTTATGTTTCTATTTAAATATGTAGGGTGTCCTGTAAGTGCTAGCACAGCCTTTATCTCATCAACCTCCCATCGTAGAGGTATGATTCCAGTTTTAAAAAAACTCGACAGGCATTCAAAAATTACCCTGTGCCAGTTTTGAGAGTTAAGATACAGCGTGTAATAAAATAAAAAATCTAAATTTTTATACAGTCCCCTTTTGCTTTAACATCTAATTAGAAAGTTATTGCACTGTCTCTCCTGATGCCAAGAAAAAAATTCCATGTTTCTAAATACAATATTCACAGAGATAATCAAATTTTAAAATAAGAGGAAATTTGGGGAAGAACAGCATTAAATATGAGTAAAATGGTTTTTCCACATTTGACACTGTTCTTTCCCAAATTTCCTCCATTTTTCGAATTCGAATATCTATAAATATTGCACTTAGAAACATGGAATTTTTTTGTTGGCATTAGGAGCGACAGGGCAAAAATTTTCCAATTGGAAATTGGAGCACCGGGAAGGAACCGTATAATTTTTTGCCTGCCTTTTTATTTTGTCACACACTGTATTTTCACTCTCAAAATTAGTACAGGGTAATTTTTAAATGCCTGTTGTGCATTTTTAAAATTAGAATCATACATCTACGACAAATGGTTGATAACATAATGGCTGTGCTAACACTTGCAGGGCAATCTGTACACATGTATGTTATCTTTGTTCTGTTAAAAAATCTGAAAATATATATATATACTAGGGGGGCTCTGCCCCCCTGCCGCCTTTGGCGGCCAACCCCCCCCCCCCCCCCCCCACTTCTCTCCCGGACATATCTTGTTTATTTCGTCCCACTTCATCAGCGTGCTATGGAAAAGAGGAAAGGGACGTGTGAAAGCACCAGCCTACTGAAGAAGCGAATTTTAATGAAAATAATAATAAAGCAACAAAAAACAAATGAGATTCATCAAGTATCCCCAGAAAACTTCCCCATGGGCCCCAGATTCAATTCGCTGAATTTCAGTGGGGCCCCACACTGGATATATCTTGGGCTACCGATGTGTTGCAAATTTTACAATGTTAAACCACAAAAATCAATGAGATACATTCAGGGGCACCGAATTACAACCTGCCAACATTTCCATGAAGCCCTGACCTGCAAGCTTGTCGGACACCCCCCGTGAGAATCTTTCATTTTTATCAATTTTACAACGAATAAAATCCAGGGCCCCACATCCAGTAGCGGGGACACAATACGCAGATTTTTAGTGGGGCCCCAGACTGGCTATATCTCGGGTTTCGGCTGTGGCAAATTCTACAACAGAAAAGAATGAGATTCATCCAGGGCCCCCAAAATCAAACCTGTAAACATGGGGCCCCCCGACTTGGAAGCTTGTCGGTCATCCCCCGGTGCGAGTGCCATGAAAAATTTTCATTTGTATTCGTTTTACCAACGAATAAAATCCAGGGCCCCAAAATGAAACCTGTAAACATGGGGCCCCCGACTTGGAAGCTTGTCGGTCATCCCCCGGAGCGAGTGCCATGAAAAATTTTCATTTGTATTCGTTTTACGAACGAATAAAATCCAGGGCCCCCAAACAATTACCCGGCACACCAATTCGCATACTTTTGGTTTCGGTGGGGCCCCAGACTGGCTTTATCTCAGGGTTCCGCTGTTGCGAATTCTACAACAGAAAAGAATGAGATTCGTCCAGGGCCCCAAAATGAAACCTGTAAACATGGGGGCCCCCGACTTGGAAGCTTGTCGGTCATCCCCCGGAGCGAGTGCCATGAAAAATTTCCATTTGTATTCGTTTTACCAACGAATAAAATCCAGGGCCCCCAAAATGAAACCTGTAAACATGGGGCCCCCGACTTGGAAGCTTGTCGGTCATCCCCCGGAGCGAGTGCCATGAAAAATTTTCATTTGTATTCGTTTTACCAACGAATAAAATCCAGGGCCCCCAAAATGAAACCTGTAAACATAGGGCCCCCGACTTGGAAGCTTGTCGGTCATCCCCCGGAGCGAGTGCCATGAAAAATTTCCAGTTGTATTCGTTTTACCAACGAATAAAATCCAGGGCCCCCAACCAATTACCCGGGACACCAATTCGCATACTTTTGGTGGGGCCCCAGACTGGCTTTATCTCGGGCTTCCGCTGTTGCAAATTCTACAACAGAAAAGAATGAGATTCGTCCAGGGCCCCAAAATGAAACCTGTAAACATGGGCCCCGACTTGGAAGCTTGTCGGCCATCCCACGGAGCGAGTACCATGAAAAATTTTCATTTGTATTTGTTTTACCAACAAATAAAATCCAGGACCCCCCAACCAATTACCCGGGACACCAATTCGCATACTTTTGGTGGGGCCCCAGACTGGATATATCTTTTGCTTCCGCTATCGAAATTTTTCAACGTTAAAGCAGCAAGAAAACAATGAGATCCATCAAGGGCCCCTGGAAATGAAAACTTTTTACTTATACGTGAAATCTTCCCCGGGTACCCCGACCCTGTGTTGGGAGCTCTGCTGTTGTGTGTGTATATTATACATATATATACCTCTCGGTATGGACCTCCCCCCCCCACAAAGGAAGGGCTGACAGGGGCCACAACGATTCTTATCACTTTTTGATTTTTCACACTATAAATTAATCACAGAGGGGCCCCTGAAAAGCTGGTTTGGGGGCTCGAAATCTAAATTCCAGCCTAAGGGCTCTGCTGTAGGATGTAGGAGCCTCTTGGTACATGCACATAACATGGTCCCGATGGGTCAAATGGGTCCCGATATGTGAATATCGACCCAATATCGATATATGATGTATGATATCATATCGCTATATGAATATATGAATATGAATGTACGATATATGAATGTGAATATCGATATATGAATAATCGAAACCGACTTCCGTAACAGATTTCCGTCACTCAAAAATTTCACCCGCTTCCGTCACTCGGTTGCTTAGCAACAGGCCCTTTTCGAGTTTGTTTATGATTTTATATTATAGAATAGATATATATATGATTTTATAAAATACTAACTGTAATACCCGGCGCTGTCCAGGTTTTCTTCAATTACTAGAGAGATTGAAAAGTGTCAAACCATTATAAAGGCATAAACTACTATACACAATACTGGCATCATTAAAGGAGTGAAACCATTGTAAAGGCCTACACATGTTTGAAATGAATTGTTAGGGAACCCTAGTAACCAAAGTAAACACTCCGGAAGTGATTGGTGAGGCCCAAAAACCATTGTTGCCTGACAGTTTTTTTGCCCATTTCCAGCATTTGTCCAGCTCCGATGAACTTTTAAAGTAGCCTATCGTTCAAGTTGGATCCTGTTTGGTATATATGCAAAATTTGGTGGCGATCAATGTAAAATTGTAGATTTGTATAGAGAACACACACACACAGAAAATCAGTTTTATGTATGGAGATTTACCAATTAGTATTTTAAAAAAGCTGTTGCTTAATCCGATTAACTCTTTAATCTAATTTATATTTTCCCATCGAAAGGACTTTTAGTCCCTTGGGGTCACAGAGTGTCTGTGTCATCGTAATGCCATTTTTTTTCTTGTGTTTTCTCCTAATTGCTGTTTGAAATAAAATCTCAGTTCCCCTTCACTGACGATTCCTAGGGGAATCATCAGCATTCAGCCTGAACGTACCTAGCAATTTGCAAGTGAAAATGTTTGTCCAATGTTTGTTTTCAACCTCAAAAAGAATTCATCACATCAGTTGTTTCGAAATTTGCAAAAGTGTTCATCGAATGTGAAAATATCTGTCCAATGTTTGTTTGTTGTTTTTTTTTTTGTCGCTCAGCATGTCTCAAAAGTGTCAAATTTTTTTATTGTTATTGAAACATTGGTTTATATATAGTGTAATATGGCTTATTTAGCAAAAGAAAAGAAGCAAGACCTCATCGTTCTAGCTCAAGCATTGGGAGTAACCGTGTCAACCGACATGGCAGTCATTCAGTTAAAATCTGCAATAGTCGACCACGATGATTATGATGAGGAATTCCTGCTAACTGTCATCAATGAGAGAATTTTGGACTCTAAGTGCCAAGATCAAAGGAAACAAGCAACACTTCAAGTGGAAAAGGAAATTGAAGTCTGAAAGTTAGAAATGCTGTTCAAACTTGAGAAGTTAAAGCTTCAAAACAAAGTGGATCATAACGGTGCTAGCTCTCCATCCCCAGAACTTAAATTTGTACTCCAAAAACTGCTCCAGAGTTTCAACGTTCAAAAGGATGACATATCTGATGTTTCTATCTCTTGCTGAACAGCAACTCAAATTGGTCCCTGAAGAATTTTGGGTATCCCACCTCATCACGGTTCTGCTGAGTCCTGTAGCATCGCTCATCGCAAGAGAACCTGAAGATAAAGCATCTCATTAAAAACATGTAAAAGGGGTCCTCCTGAAAAGTTTCAGATTATCTGTTGTTTTTTTTGTCCCGGTTAAAATGCACCTGAAAACCCTTGTTAGATCCATACAATTACAGTGGATTTTCCTGCACGCAACCCTAGTGACATTAGGAATGGATCGAACAACTCAAAAAAAAAAATCATAGAGGCTTTTCAGAAATCTCAGAGACACTAATTTCACAACATGGACTGCTCGTGGCTATCTTATGAATCAAGGAGTGTTATTCAGATACACCCCAGACAGTGAAAATAAGGAAGCACAATTAGTCGTTCCTAAACACAAATGTGATTTCGTTTTGAAAGAATACCATTATGCACCTACTGCTGCTCATTAGGGGCCGTTCAAGTATTATGTAAGCAAAGTTTTCGCCATTTTTGACCCCGTCCCCCCAGCAAAATTTTGTCATCAGCTCTGCCCCCTCTGAATCTCCTAACGTATATTGGTGGGATCAGAAAGAAACGTACACAGACGGGGATCATAAAGGACTCGTGTTGTCGTCCCCCAAAGATCAAAAATGTATTTCTTTAATGCAAAAAATAATTTCTCGAAATTGAAATTTTGGAAGAAAATATCTTTATATGTTATTATAATCAATTTCTGTTAATTTCAATGTTATTTGTAGGCTTCGAACTCAAAATTTATCTTTAATAAATTCTTTGTGACCTACCCTCTAAGCCATATAATGATAAATCGCATAAAGGCTCGCGGAACAAATAGTGCCCTGGGGGTTATCTAATGCGGCCTGCCCTCCTTAAACCTAATTTTGTAAAAATGAACTAAGCGGGCACATTTACAGATCGCTTAAGTGTCCCGTGGTACAATCCCAGAGCATTTAAGCGGCCTGTGGCACATTTTCAGATCACTTAAATGACCCAGGACACAGTTCCAGAACACTTAAGCGATCTGTGACACATTTAGAGATCCCTTGAGTGACATGTGATGTAGTTTTAGAGCACTTAAATGGCCCCCCCCCCCCCCAGTGCCAATGGTTTCTACATCACTCATGTTACCTGCGGCACATTCTCATATTATTTAAGTGATCCACGCATTTAATTACGGATCACTTGAGTGATGCGTGCCAAAGTTCCAAAGCACTTAAGCAGCCCGGACACATTTCCAGATCACTTGGATCCGTGAAACATCTATAGATCACTAAAGTGGCTCTGTAGGGCACTTATCAATAGGAAGGGGGGATGTTACTTCAAGTGCCCACAAACTATCGGTTTCTTCATTTTTGGCGCACAGAGTAAGATGCCATTAAAAATATTTCATATTTTCATAAATGGGGGTTGATGACGTAAGCATTATCCAACCCCCCTCCCCCTTGTCATCAAAAGTCAGCAAATCGGAACTCCCCCCACCCCCCTCAATCGATGCTGACGTAATACTTGAATGGCCCCTTATTGTGATGTGTATATATTGTTTATAATTTTTTGGATTGTGTTTTTAATTGGGTTGTGTATTTTTGAAATATATAACATCCATATTTGTTATGGGCATCCTTTTCTCAGCCACCTCGTTGGGCATTTTGCCTGTTGTGGCGTTGTATTTGTGTTTATGGTGCTGATGGAACATACCGCAGAATCGGTAACCGTTATTATTGGACTAAAATGAGAAAACGCATTGCAGACTATGTCAAAAATTGTAGTGAATGCAGTTGCTCCAAGGCTGATAACCGAAAACCAGCTTGGTTACTTTAAACCCCTGTATATAATCAACAATTTGAGACCATTGCTATTGATATTTTTGGGCCTTTTACCCAAAACAAAGGACGGTAAGCAGTGGATTCTCATCATGGAGGATTGTGCAACCAAATGGTTGGAGCTGTTTGCATTATCCCATGCTACTGTGAGAAATACCGTTGGTTGAAGAAGTCTTTGTACACTATTGGTTACCGAGACGTGTCATAAGTGATAATGGCTCACAGTTCGCCAGTGCTGTAATGTAGCAATTATGCTATATTTTGGACATAGCCCAAGTACTTACTCCTGTGTACTTACTCCCCAAGCCAATCCAGTCGAAAGGAAAAATAGAGACCTAAAGCCTCATCTTGCCATACTGGTCAGAGATGATTATTCATCCTGGTCTGAAAAACTATCCATGATAAGATTCGCTATAAATACCACAACATGTGAAACCACCAGCCACACTGCTGCATTCTTACAGTTCGGAAGAGAGCTCTGAACTATGGATGACACTAGACACGATATATGAGCTGGCTTGGCTAACTATAACTTCATACCTGAGATCACCCCTTACCTCAAAATATTCATGTCCATCATGAACAAATTGAAAGATTCAATCAGTGAGAAATAATGGGAAAGAAAGGGATATGCAGATCAAAATAGAGGAAAAGGACCGGTGATCAAATATGGGTCAACCAACCCCCTGTTAACACTTTCGGGTCTGAGCGATTTCGACTATGTTTGTCCCTGTGGACTGAGGGTTTTTGACACTTTTCATGATTTTTTTAAAAATACTTAGAATATATATTTCTTAACAGTTTTTTAGCTAGAAATTTCAAACTCTTTTCGTTCATAATATAGCAATTATTTAAAGGTACTAATAATTAATAAAGTATGTTTTAGAGTTTAAAAAAAAATTTCACATATATAAGAAAACATAATTTTTTAATAAAATTTCAAACAACTCTGAATAAAAACTTATCCAAATGTTGTACTAATATCTAAAAACAGTTTTCATTTAAAAAAATATATCATCTTGTCATCAACAAACATGGCTACTTCACCTAGGAAGACAAATGTGTTTCAACTAAATGTACTTCTACATTGTTTCATAAAGCTACATTCGTTGACTGCTGCCATCTATATATATTTTTTTTCAACTAGAAGATTTATAGATTATGTTTAAAAACTCTGGGAACACACACACTCACACAATATATATATTCAGCCATTTTATAGCTATGAGAGTTCTTTGTTCCCTTGAACAAAAACGACATCCCGAGTCAGGCTCGAGCTTAGACCCGAAGGTGTTAAGCAGTGCTGTAAAATGCAAGGCGAAGACATTTATGCATCGAAGAGACGGGTCATACATCATCTTATCCCATAGATCCTCATGTACATATGAAGTGGCTAATCCATCTCAACCTCAAATACTACTTTGAGTTTATCATACGTCAGCACTTCGACCTTGCAACAACATTGAAGAGACAACACCAGTGATGTCTATGCATTGAAGAGGCCCTCCTTTGAAAAAGTCGCAGATTGATCTATCTGCGATTGCCGCTGTGGTGGTCGAGTGGTTATATTGCCGGACTCGTGATGCGAGGATCCGGGTTCAAACCCCACAGTGGTGGTCGGCTGAAGTTGGTTTTCTGTGGTTCCCAACTTCAAGGCGCAAATGCGAGCCGATCTCCCCGTTAAAAAGTCTCGCCACAGAGAGCAACAGTCCTACAACGGTAAATCATTCAACCATAACACTCACTCATAGTTAGTAAAACTGGGGACAGATGACAGCAGTACACATGACAAGCATTACACAGGAACAAACTTTACGTCAGGTTGCACTACACGTACACGCACATTCCCGCATGTACCGATTCGTTGGGGGGGGGGTTCCGCGGGGGGGGGGGTGCATGTGTGGTGTAGCAGTAGTAGGTAGGGGCTCGGGGATCCATGATGTTCTTAAGTCAGCCACCTCGTTGGGCAATTTGCCTGTTGTGGCGTTGTAATTGTATTTGTATTTGTATTTATAAGTCATCGTTCTCGTGAAGAATGAACTATATATATATTTTTTTTTGAATATATGTGAGTTTTTTTCTCCCTCTCATTTTTTGCCCTCCATTATAAATGTGTTCATCAGATATTTTATTATTGTTTATATTTAACATATTTTTATGATTGCATTATGCACCACATTGTTTGTTTGAACACTTTCTGGTTTCATATCAAGACGGTATAATGAAACCAGAGGGAGAGTCTGTAGCGGTAAAGGCTGACCGGTATCAGGAATTATAGGTGGCCTGAGATTTGCTCTCGTGGGCAGAGAAGTCAAGAATGTTTGAGGAAAAAAAAAAGTTGTTACTCCATGCTGTTGTATTGTGGGCACTGTTATCTCTCCAATGTAATTTGTGTTTTGCTTAAATAAATTACATTCTTAACAGCATGTGGCCGCAACTTAATTATTGCATTTACGAGACAAATTTTTATTCTAGGATGTGATTTTTATTCTATTTCATTCATATTGTGACGATCTCTGATCCTAGATCGCACATCGCTCCTAGATTGTATGTCTCCCGAGGAGTGGCGTCATCTTCCTCACGTCAACTTACGTGTTTCTCGGCTACACCGCTGCACTTGTGCGTCCCATCAAGAGGGAAATTCTTCTTAACATGCAAATTAGCATAGATGGTGCTTGGAGCATTTTAATTCGTATAAGAAGGCATAGTTCCTTCCTACTTCGCTGCTTTTTTTGATTGACTGAGTTTGAGCACTGCTGGTGTGCTAAGAGTTCTTCTTAGGAAGTGACCTGCCAAGTCATTGTTGAGGTCTCTGAAAATACGTAGATCGAACTTCTCCGTCAGTAGTTGCCTATGGTGAGTTGTCTGATAGACTCATCATGTCAACCTGTTCCGTTGGACTAATTGGCCGTCGCCAACCTGTCACAGAGTGGAACCTATGGACTTGCCGTTGCCAATCTGCTACCAAGAGGAACCTATGGGCTGATCACCATTGCCAACCAGCCCTCTGAACCTATGTACTTGTCATCGCCTACTGGATCCTACAATCTTGTCACCAATCGTTCATTATTGCAGAGTGTACCTACGAACTCGTCTTTGCCGATATCTCATCTCCACTGACTGGACCATGCTGACTTGTTACTACTTGTTAAAAGGACTGAGTGTTTGTGAACCTGCCTCAACCCCCTCTAATTCCCCAACTCGTAAAAAAGGTGATAAACTTTTCTGTTCATAGTTCCTTGTTTGTTAGGAAACCTAATAAATTGTTTGTTTGTTGTCAATTGTCTTTGCCTGGTCACTTGCAGCAATGTATAAAAAAACCCTTAATGCAATTATAACATTGCAACATATGCAAGGTTTATTCATTATTACAGTGGTTCTCAAAGTGTGTATCGTGGCTGAGGGTCATCACAACCTCTGTAGACTATTCTGGGGAGCCGCAGATGAACGATGACAAAGCTAAGGAAGAGAGTCGGTTGACAAAATTTAAGAATCACTGCATTACTTTATTGTATCATTGCTCATTATATTTCTATTTCATGTTTTTAATTTCATGTGAATTAATCAATAATTTTCATTTATTAAACAGCATTACCATCTGATGAAGAACCGGCTAGTGTAATTTGTGGAAAAGACTTTGCTCTTCTCAAGACAGTTAGTGGGAAGGTAAGAAAATAATCTTCACTTTTTGTTATTTATGTGGATATTTTTAATTATACTTCACCCCTAATATATTTTTATTATTATTCACCTTTTCTATATATAATATAAACTACAGTAAACCTTTGGATGTTAGAGAATTTCATGTGTATAACCTTTTGATTCCATCACTAACGGAATAAAAACGACTGCTGAAACATGTGTTTGAGTGCAGGGTTCCCAGCAACCTGGAAAGTCAGGGAATCGGAAAACGGTCAGGGAAAGTCAGGGAAAATATGAAATATTTGTCAAAAGTCAGGGAAAATTCTAAATACTTGGGAAAACTCAGGGAAAATTTTAAGGGGAAAAAATCAGAGGATAAATCTACATTCAAATGGTTTATCTTCACTTTTTTCCATGGAAGATTATTTTTCAGATCTCCAGGGAGAGGAAAAAAAATCCTTATCAGCATTTTCCTCCAGATCCCCTACTGAGAGGTATCTTATGTCTTATCAGTTGAAGAGTGGGATTTTACAATGTTGGCCAAGAAACAATCTGCCCTCTGAGTAAATAGATGAAGGGATCTAAAGTGGAGAGACCCTCCTTTTTCCATTGTTGAAAGCAAAGCCAATATACCAGCGCTTAACTTCTTTTCTATTTCTTCTGAAAAAACATTTTATTTTCTTGTTTTTTTTTTTCCTGCCTGTGGGTAGAGAAACTTTAGGCCCATTTCACACTGAGCGGACGTGGGTCCAGATCCCAGATCCACATGCCCTTTCACACGAGCACTAAAGTTCTAAAAAATCTTTAGTTTGAAATTTGTGCATAAAAACTTTTTTCCCCAATTTTTGTAATTATTTTTCTCCTTCACCCCTAATTCAGTGCTCATAGGCAGCCTAGAGCTATTCTTTGGTTTAATCTAGAGCCCCATAGAATAATCTTAATAGTTTAATCTTAACATAAAGATGCCTTTTCAGTTTGATCATCACAATTAGTCAATGGGAGAACATATCTCAAAATATTTTCAAAAGGTTTTGAAAAAAAAATCTAAGATTTGTCTTTTTAGAAAATATGAAAAAAATTTCCAAAAACACATCCAATGATGTTCCAAAAAAAAAAAAAAAAAAATCAGGAGATATCAAAGACTTTGCAAGTAGAAAAAGGGGGAGGGGTGGAGACTTTCAAAATGTCTGTGCTTAGAAATATTCACATCACAATTCTGTGTTAAGCCTGGATTACACTATAAAAATTTTATAGTTCTTTTACAAATGCAACCAATAAGCTGATCGGTTGCATTTTCTCGAATGTAACCAATAAATTTATTGGTTGCTTTGTTTCAAGTTTTATAAAATAACTTTCATAAAACTTTTAGAGTGAAATCCCATCCTTAGTCACATTTTTTTTTAAGTTTATAGACTCAATATCATGTAACGTATATATGTAGGTATTGGGGGTGGGACACACGCACCAAAAACTATTCAAGTGCTTAGGGCTTTCAAACGTGTTAATCCAGCCCTGAGTGAACGCCGTATATGGATAGCGTTGTTTAATAAAAGTATTTAGTTTTAAAAATAAAAAATAAATAAATATTTAAAACAATTTTAAATATTTATATTTTTAAAATAATTTTAAAAATTTAAAAAGAAAAAATTAAAAATTTGTAATTAAATTTAAAAGTTATTAAAGTATTCAGTTAATTATATTCGTAATGAATTACAGAACGGCTTATAATTTTGGTCCCGTCAGTGTTCGTTGTTGGCAGGTTTTATTATATAAAATTGTAAAGTATGGACAAAAGGCAGTTAAAGTTGCTATATCTCCTTTATCTCAGAAGGAAATGGAGGGATAGACATATATGTGGGTACATCCTATTGATGCACAGGGACCTTCATATGGTGTTTTTATATTTATGTCAAATAATTAAAAAATTCCATGCAAAATCATCTTGAAAAAGTAACCAAAGATGCGGACTAATTTGCCCGCATCCGCGTCATGTGAATAGCTCCAAATAGCCTAATGTACGATACTTGTATGTGCGGATGTGGAGCCTGCACGTAGGTTATGACACATGCAGATGCCATCCGAACCCACATGAACACTTTAAAGGTGCGGGTGCATTCCACATCGTCTGAAATGCTCTGCATATACCAATTGTTAAAATTTCTTCCAGACCTGCGTCCACATCTGCTCCGTGTGAAAGAGCCCTTAACCTTTATATGTTGAAGAATGATTTGAATTCAGTTATCTCTGTGAAATTTCCAAGGAAACTAGTGTTGTGTACAAGATCATATACACCGTTTGATTTTGTAAGGAGTGGTGGTGGCGGCAAAATATTAGCATCTGTCTGTAATGTGCTTTTCAATGGTGTATTACCGTGAAATGATATACAGTCGCCCCACCCCATATTCGCGGTTCCCGTATTTGTGGTTTTTTTTCCTTTTATTGGATTTTTTCCTCAGCAATCGTCATTTACATGTTTTGTTTACAAAATTTGAGTTGTGCCTGTTTAGGATGGCTCATTTGTCTAGTGCTACTGATAATGCTCCGAAAATACAAAAAAAAAAATTTATATATATTGACTATGCTTGGCGAAAGTAAGTCAGTTGCTGCTGTGGCTCACCACCAGATGATTTTCATGATATAGATCCCCTGTATATTACGTTCTTCACATGTAGAAAAATTGGTAGAGGAAGTCTTGTCAACATACTCCAACATACTTGATGATAAGAAGAAGAAACGGCAAACAGAAATTACAATGTTACAATTAGATGTTTCAGAAAACATCAACAATCAATCGCTGCACCCTCGTTTATATTTCCTTATAATTTTGCGTTACCCTGCTCTTCTTATGATGTTCAATAAACAAGATAAACAAAAAATCTATGGTTTCAGTTATTTGCAATTTCCCATATTTTCCCCACCCCCACAAATACGGGGTTGGGGGTCAACTATAGGTTAGAGCATAGTTTCCTAATCTTTTTTTGGCCCATCACCACCCTTCAGAAATTTTTTTCACCCATCGCCCCCCAATGCAATCTAACCCATAGGATCCTATATTATACCTGTAGCTTCTACCGCCCCCTGGAACATTCCATCACCCCCAAGGTGGCGTTAACGCCCACATTGGGAATCACTGATTTACTGATATTAGATGGTTTAGAATTATATATATGCGTGTGACAGTGTACGTGCATTTGGTCGGGAAAGTCAGGGAAATGATCAAGCGGATTTTTCTGGGAACCTTGGAGTGGAAACTTTCAGGCAGCATACAAATTTTTGATCCTATTTTATATAAAAGACCAAAGGTGTCAACTGTAATTGAGGTATGTCTAAAGGCATGTGTACATTAGCGAGCCAATCATGTGACTTAACCTTTTCTCTGGAGTTGTTCTAAAATACTTACAAATACAGTAGCTGACTACGGTGTGGTCCAACCTAGAAGGAAGAATTCCTTTGTGTTTGTTGAAAAACAACTCCCAGTAGTCCAGTTTGAATGACTCAAGAACAATTTGTTCATTGTTCACAACACCATACAAATTACTGTGAAAACCTGCTTGCAAGCAGATCTGCTCAGTAATGTATATGCACCTTAACACACTATTAACTCTTTAACGCCCAGATAGAAAACCTGGGAGGGTCGTGAAAATACCAAGTTTTTTGTGTTCAAAGTGGACTCGTCCAAATTTCGGCCACTTTCCCTCTCCCCACCCTTTCTCCATAAGTTTCTATTCATGCCACCCTTTGCATTGACGTTCACCCTTTCATTTCAATGGATTTTTGGGAGATAATTTGTCTATATATACTGAAAACACCCCCTTTCCTCACAGTATTATCTCTTTCTAAAATGCATTGAGTACCCTTAGTCCATTCTAAAGGAACATTCTAGTACATCAGCTTTTAAAATCCCATTGATAGGGCGTTGCAGTTGTCTTTTCCGTTCCCGCCTCTGACAAGAGCTTTCATCTTTTTCCCTGTTGGTGACAAAAGCCCACCAAAACATACCCATACCCCTAGCTGGGCCGACTTGAGGCGACTATGGGCATTAACCTACTCGGCCAACTTCGGGCGATCTGGGCATTATAGAGTTAATGCAACTGAGGACCTATTTGGTATTATTGCTGATTGTAAAATTTTTAGTTTCATTGACTTGACATGCATGCAATGTAACAAAATTTATTTGAGAAAAGGTAATTGAAATCATTTAGAAACAACTGTGGTCTCACACACACAATTTTTTTCCACATCTATTGATAATCATGTTTTCATTTAAAAATGTAACATGATTGGTAAATTTTATGTAAATTTATCATGATCTATATTTCTCAGATCTTGTTCTCTGGTAAATCCCAAAGCCTGGGTGTAAAGCAAGGTGGGCCAGCCATGGGAAAGTGGGCAGAGCTGCCTATAACCAAGTCACCAAAGATAGTTCAATATTCTGTTGGTCATGATGGTCTTCATGCTCTTCTAGTAGCTGAAGGTGGGAGTGTTTTCTTTGTAGGCACATCTCGTAGGGGAGAGGATGGTGATCAAGGTAAGATTGCATTATTAATTCACAGATTTTATTCTTAATTTTTCATTTTCTTCCTCCATAAAAGCATGAACTTTCTTATGCTTTATATATTTCAGTTAATTTTAGGCTGTACTGTCAGGCATCTTATGTTATGCATATGTGTTTGTATATATATATATATATATGTCTGTACTCTATTCTTCATATGAAGGCAAAGGAAGGAGGCAACCAAAACCTGTAAAGCCTAAGAAAATGATCAAGATGGAAAGTCATCATGTGACAACAACAGCATGTAACAATGGAACAAGTGCTCTTGTCACCCGGGATGGGGAACTATATCTGTTTGGAAAAGACACAGCACATGCTGATCAAAATACTGGTAATAGGAAAAAACAATTTTTTTTTTTTTTTTGAAACGCTCATAAAATTAACTTGTTCTGGAAAAAAGAGAACCCTCATTCTAAATTCTTATAAATTAAGTTAATTTTTTTTCTATGACTATTATGTCTAAATCTGAGTAAAAACATTCTGAAAATGTAATTAATGATTGTAAAACTGTGTTTTATACATTTAAAACACTTAAAATGGCAAAAATTAGATAACGAAGCTTTCTCATTGTTGTTCATGGTCAAATTCATTTTTAGTTATAACTGTATCTTATTTATTTTTTAAATCCAGGACTTGTCGCTGAATTAAAAGATGTGACCATAACAAATGTTGCATTAGGGAAAGCGCATGTTATGGTATTGACCAATAAAGGCCATGTATACACTTTTGGCATCAATCACAAAGGACAGTGTGGAAGAGATTTCGTATTTGGTTCAACTAAAGAAGGTATTTCTTTTTCGCATATTTAGATTTTTGATCTGACTTGTAAATATAATGTCTACCTCTCAAGTAAGTATGTAGGCATCAAGTAAATTAATAAATAGAATTAAATAAATCTTGTTTTTCAATATTTCAACAGTTCAATTCGTGATACAGTCGACGATACTTAGAATAAGACAACCATAAGTATTCTTTATGGGCATTGTATAATATTTTATCATATGTATATATTGTTTATAATGTTTCTAATTACATTTTTAATTGGGTTGCTTTATTTTTGAAATATATGGCATCCATATTTGTTATGGGCATTTTGCCTGTTGTGGTTGTTGTATTTGTATATAACGACACCCCTTTTTATAGCCACCATTCCATTATAACACACGGTAGGGTAAATTACAAATGCAACACCGCAACAGGCAAAATGCCCAATGAGGTGGCTGAGAAAAAGATGCCCTTAACAAATATGGATGTCATATATTTCAAAAATACAGCAACCCAATTAAATGTTTTCATAGAACAACTATCATGTACAATGAAACTTATATAAAATTGAATGTCGAGGGACTGATATTTTTTTCCGAGGGACTGATATTTTTTTCCTTTACCGCCAGGTTTCTGTTTTATAAAGATGCACACGAAAACATATTCAGTATTTTTTTCTACCATTACGCAAAACTTAAATTTTGAAAATATCATTCAAAATACTACAGACCGACGAGTATTAAACAGTGACATGCATATTATTGCCATATTTTCAATTTTTTCATGTTATTTCAAATTACTACTCATTTTAAATTTCATACTTAATGTGCAAATAGTTAGACTTCATTATAAATATATTTTGAATATAAATTATATTCTGAATAGCAATAGAATGAACACTTACTTATGTCAAAAGTGAAAAAAAAATTATTCAAAATTAAAAATAATTGAGAAATGTAGCATGCCTCTTTCAAAAGGGACAGTGAGATCAACAACCAATAACTCTTGTGAAAGAAAGATTATACATTTCTGGCCATATTTATCTATACATGAATTATTTTTTAAAATAATCAAGTACAGTTTTCTGTACCAGTACCATTCTTACAATACGGTTTTCTGCACACATTCGCGCATTGTTTATCATGCTCGAAAGTTTCATGTCATTTTTTGTCGCTGCAAATTCGTAAGGCACTGAACTGCACTTTTTGCCCCAGAATAGTGGTTTCAATACAGTTTTTGTACAGTGCTGCCATAGCTAATTCATCAAACTGTTACAAAGTCTATTGCATTCAATTCTGCTTTTGCTGCATCTAATGCGTCTTGTAGATTATCAATTTCATGATTGACTGATTTTTCTATTGAATTGATTTCTCCGGGAAAGTTTGTTTTCACAAAACAAAGTTATGGTTTCATTATCAACTTTTTTCCATTCCTGCGAAAGCCACAATACCACATCAAGTATGTCAATGGATTTTGTTAACTCCAATAAACTTGATGCGTTTTTCATCCTTGCCAGCAGTGATTGCATTACAAAGCTCCTGTAATTTGTTTTCACATTGCGAATCACTTCATCTATTGGCTGCATAACACTAGTTGTGCCAGGTGGAAAAAAGAAAAGCCAGTCTAACATTAGAAATCTCAATGTGAGGATGACTAGTCGCATTGTCAAGAAATAGCAGAACCTGTCATTTTTGTTTCTTCATTCTGGCATTAAAGGCAACAAGCCACTCTTCCATGATTTTAGCTGTCATCCACGCTTTTTTGTTTGCCTTCCACTCAACTGGTAGAGTTGTTGGATTTATATTCCTGAAACAATGTGGTTTGATGAATTTACCAATAACCAGAGGATTTTCCTTTTCTCCACTCATGAAAGCACACCAAAACATAGTAAGTCTTTCCTTCAGCTTTTTGCCTCCAACACAACTTTCTCTCTTCAAGCAAAGGGGTTTGTTTGGTATGACCCTGTAGAGCAATCCAGTTTCATCTCCATTTGCTATGTCTTTGACATTGTATCCTTCAAATAAATTCAATTTTTTTTCGCTGCAATTATTCAGTCTCAGGATCAACATCAGTCGCTTCACCACATACTTCCTTGAATTTTATTGAATGTCATTTTCGAAAACTTTCTAGCCGCCCATTGAATGTGTGGAAATCTTTGTCCCAAGTTTTTTGGCAATTTTTTTTCATTTCGGCTTGAACCACTGGCCCAGATATTGACAGTTTTTTAGATATGGTGTCCCCAAACCATTCCCATACAATTTTGTTGATTTACTTAGGGGCCGTTCAAGTATTACGTCATCATCGATGGGGGGAGAGGGGGGTTCCAATTTGCTGACTTTTGATGACAAAGGGGGAGAGGGGTTTGGATAATGCTTACGTCAGCAACCATCCTTTATGCAAATATGAGTTAAGATTCAGAGGGGCAGAGCTTATGACGAAATTTTTCTGACGGGAAGGGGGGGATCAAAAATTACTAAAAAATTTGCTTACGTAATAGTTGAACAGCCCCTTATTTCCAGTCTTGCATATTTTAACGTTTTGTTTCTCCATTGCTATTCAACCGTTCTTGTCGAATTTCACATTTTATTTTGATGATGTCATAACATTGGGTTTTCCCAATAGCAAACTTTTTGTTATCTCTAACACTTAGTTTTGCTTTTCTTTTGCATCTATGACCTCCACTTTTGTGTTCAAATCAAAGATGTGTTTCTTGTGACTGGTGGGCATCTCTGCACCGAATGAAATGCAAAACACATGAAGACTCCCACGTAACACTTTCTTTCTTATCGCTTGTTGCACTTTTCCTTTTTTTTTTTCGGCCACATGTTTTTGCACATGACGCGTCTTCGATCATCAATCAGTGGGCCCACTGCAATACGGTGCTGTATCACACAAATTGTGAGTCTCCCTCACCTATTCCTCTCCTGAACTTCTTTAAATTGAAATTATCAACATTTTTCTAAGAAACAGACTGCTTTCCAATGAAAGCCATCATTTTCATCGTAAACGAAATGGGCTTTTAATAAATCTGTTTTCATCCAAACCCAATCCCTTACTTCCAAAACCAGTTCAGATACAATAGTAAGTATTCATTGTTTTTCCAAGAAGTAAGAGTTCCCTAACAAAACGGAAATCAGTACAACTTAGTTTTTTCCCTTTCAAGGGACGAAAACTTGCACTTGGCCAAAAATTCTTTCTGTTTGACCAAGTTTTTTCCATCAAAAATAGACTAAATATGCCTTCCATTAGACAGTTTCTGTCTTAGAGATTTTCCCCATAATGGAAAAAGTATTCATTATCCGCAAGACTATATCTCTGTTCTGTTCAAGACAGGTTTCCGTTTGATACACTGTCTTCTTAGACAAGTACTTACCTATGTTTCACTTTCAATATAACGACCTTTTCAAATATAGTGTTCGTTTTTGATGGAACGATGGGGGGTCATTATATAGAGTGTTGACTGCATTATTATTAATTATGTTCAACGGGCACTATCAAAAAATAATTAAATTACAGTAGAATGTGTAAAAGATATTTTTCTTTGATGTCACTTAGTGGAAATTAATTAATTTTTCTGATTTTTATTTTCAAATTTTGATGCCACTTCATTCTGCTACTTGAAAATTGAATTTTATAGTAGCAGTGACAGAAAATAAACTTCCAAATATAAGAAGTACTGGTTAATTTTTCTCTAATCTGTAATTGCTGTAGAAATTGGTGCTAGCCAATGAATAAGAAAGATTGGACTGCAAAAAATGTTAAATAACAGCTTCAAGAGTTCAGAACAGTAGGGTGGCATTTTTTCCTTTTGTTTTTATCAGTTCCTTTGCTATGCAAGGTATAATGGCTTAATAAATGTGTTTTATATGCTACAAGCTTTTTTCTTCTTTTAAAATTTCAATGTTGGGGAATTTCATTGAAAATTATTTCTGAATTTATTATGGATGAATGGAGATACTTGCTTTGTAAAATGATGATTCTAATTAATCAAAACACAAATAAAAAATAAATAAATAAAATTATTTTTGAAAAAAACTTTTTCCCATTTCACTCTGAAGTTAAGTTAGTCAAAAAGATAATTGTGTATAGTTTTCCTACTAATAATGGTGTTATTTATTGCAAATATTTTGGCATCATTAAAAAAATAAATGTGATCAATTTGTATAACTATTTTTTTTTCTGGAACTTTCCTTATGACAATTTCATTTTTGATATAAAAAACTTCCTGTAGCTCAGATGCCAGTTGCAATGGCAACAGCTCCTGAAGAGGATGGTGAAGATGAAGACATAGAATGCGAGGAACCAGATATCATGTGTCCAGCAGGGAAGCATCAATGGCAACATGACCACTGCATGGTTTGCACCGTTTGTGGAGAATGCACTGGATATGGTGCAAGTTGTATTGCGAGTGGCCGGCCAGACAGAAACCCTGGACTGTTAGTTCATTTTTAATTGTTTTATTCTAAATTTATCATTATACTTTTTTGTGATTATTGATCCTTGAAAAAAAAATTGACTCAAATTCAATGTCTGTTGGTGCATATATTTGCTTAGATTAAGTTGCTTAGTGATGTGATGAGTCTACATCAGTTAATCAAAATTTCTGGATAATCAGATATGCATCAATTGAAAGGTCAGTTCCTAGTCAAATAGTTTGAGCACATTAGTTGTTCTAACAGGCAGTGAAAGTAACATGTATCAGCCACACAAAATTCCACAATATCAATGCAGATTAGTTTAGTGATTTCCCTTAACCTTTTGATTTGCAGAGCTCTTTTTTTGGAATTAATTCCTATGACGTAGCCCCTTTGTCCTCTTTTTATTTTACTCAATTTACTGATTTTATTTTTTGTGGTGTCAGCAGAGGCCGTGTGAGATTCAGGTAGAGCACAAGTTGAGAACCTTTACCTTAGCTTAATTCTAAATTATTCATGAATACAACGATTTCATTAGAGGTGTCAACAGATAGAGCATTCTTTAGGGAGCATAGCCATTAGCAACAGGTTTAGGATGCCTGATATAGGGGATTTCTCAATTCATGTGCTATCTAATCAAAAGACTTAATAGATTTAAAATATATATGTATTTTGGGCACTGTGTCTCAATTTCAAAACCACTTCTTTGTGAAAGAGTAGTCGCATAGAATATTCTAGGACCAGACGCGCCCTGCCTCACATCTCAGAAAGATATCAAAGTGTTCTCGAATGATGGGTGCATCTAGAATTTTTTTTCAAAGTTATTAATATATAATTTATATACAGTCAACACTCATTATAACAACCATCCATTATAGCAACCCTTCCATTATAATGACCGGTACGACAGGTCCCAAATATTTTCCAATTTCTACCATGTTATCTTTTAGCCAATATAACGACCGGTAAATATCATTTATCACAAAAAATTAGAAACTTTGCCTGGTTTTAATTTACATAAAAATTTCCACGTTTTCAAGACAAATAAAATTTAATTGGTCGAATGGTCGATGTGTTTCGGCTCTTCAATGATGATAGTTATATTGTTGAGGTTATGAACCAAAATCTAAGGTCTATCACATATATTTTTTGAATTACAGTGTTTTATAGACAAAATGTAGGAAGAAATTTCAAAAAATTCACACGTACTAAAACATATTTTGGTGTAACTTATGAACATATCGTGCAATCCTTTAGATTTTGGTTCATAACCTGCAAAATTACTAGCTAAATGCACTGTGAAAATCACAAAGCATTTCATTAATAAAAGTTTTTGCAATCGTGTTTCGAATATCGCATGAATTTTGCCTAAAATTTTACATAAAAACGACTTTTTCATAGAAAATATAATAGATAGACCAAAATTTGTCACTGTTTTGACCATTTCGAGACACTTTCTATCAAAAAATGTATTTAAAGTTCACTCCAGGACCATTTTAAAGAAAAGTGACAAGAAAGGTAGTCAGATACCTTAAGAGCCAAAATGCGTCAAGCATTCGACCAATTAAATTTTATTTGTCTTTAAAACGTGGCAATTTTTGAATAAATATCATTTAACTCATTACAGCAACCGAACAGAACACAGTCCTCTTTTTTTTTTTTTTAAAGAAATGAAAAAAAATTCTGTTGTTTAGTGTGTTTACTTTGATGCTTGGAGAAGAAAGGGTATGAAACATACAACGTTAAAAGATGAAATGTAACTTCTATAAGAAAACTTGTTAGTTGACTTGTACCATCACTGATAACTTTGCACACCATTCTGTTTTATTTTCTCACTTGATGGTTCACTCCCACTTCGTCAGGGTTCATTTTTCTATCTTATTCTAAATTTTTATTGCACAATTTCACTTAATTCCTGAATAGGAGGATATACAGGCAAGTGAACATATTATTTTGCTACATGTATTAAAAAATAAATGCGGGTTTATATAGACCATATATAGTATTTTCGTAAGTAAAAAAACTATACCTACTGTGTATTGCATTTAATTTTTTTCAGCCAGATACATTTTCATTGCAACATTATAACAAAATGAACAAATTTTTTATAAAAACAACACAATATACAATTTTCAGGGGAAACTGATTTTTTTTAAAACATTCGATGTAACGAAATCCCAATACAATGCCCGTTTTCCTTGGAACGAAAGGGGTAGCTTTAATAAGCTTCAACTGAATTAATATACAGGGTGTTCTGTTAATGGACCGACAAAATCATAGGGTTGTTAGTAGGCATCAAGAGGAGCAAAAATTGTAATGCAACATGGTGTCGCAAACCACATTGAGATGGTGAAAATCACGAAAAACACATGCGGTTTCAACATCATGTAGGAACGACAAAGAGTACAATAATAACTACAAAAAGATTTATTTTGTTAATTATTACAAGAGTTGTTGGAAGTGACGGCTGCTGACATCACACAGTCTACAATAACGTAAAAACGATTCCCGGTTGTGCTCGAAGATACCAGGTATGCTTTTGATGTCTGCCACAATGGTGACAATCCATGCTATGGAATCCTCCGGTGTGTCCACAGGCATTGCATAAATGAGTGATTTAAGGTGACCACATAGGAAAAATTCACACGGATTGAGATCCAGCGAACATGGAGGCCAAGCAATGGGTCCCGCACGTCCAATCCACCTCCTTGGGTATATAACATCAAGGTGATTACGCAACTCGCTGGAAAAATGTGCAGGAGCACCATCAGGCATGAACCACATACCTCGCTGCACTGTTGCCAGCACACCTTACAGCAATTCCAGGAAGACTTATTGCAGAAAAACAAGGTACATTGCTCCATTCAGGTGTTCGGGCAGCAAGTGTAATGTCCCTTTAAAGGATTACATGCGCGGTTCGAAATATCCAGTTAAAGCAGACAACAAGCAGGAAATAAGACAGAAACAAACTTTACGTCAGATTACACTACACGTGCCGAATCAGTACATTTCCGCATGTACTGATTCGTTGAGGGGTTCCGCGGGGGGGGATGCATGTGTGGTGTAGCAGTAGTAGGTAGGGGCTCGGGGATCAATGATGTTCTTAAGTCAGCCACCTCGTTGGGCAATTTGCCTGTTGTGGCGTTGTATTTGTATTTGTATATAAACAAGTTTGTTTTGTATCACTTCAATTGCTTTATTACATTTAGTGGATTTTTGTGGAATTTACATTAACAGGTTAACCCTCAATTTTTTGTTAAGAAGAATTTTACATTTAAATTTTTTTCCAGTTCAAAAATTCTTTTTGGTAGATAGGATTGGATCTCACCATAGGAAGTCCATGTTCTGCTGAACATCACCTTTCCAGTTGTAGACCAGGGTAAACATGATGCAGATCCATCCAGGTTAGTACAGTTAATAGAAGAACAAAATTCTGGAGTTTATGGCAAGTCACCAGCAACCAACACCAGGCGAAGATATCTGAGATTAGAGATGAAAGTCCTTGGAAACTAGTAAAGCCAATGTTGTAGAATATAGAATAACTGGATGTCTAAATCGGCGTAGAGTGACACCTTCACCAATAATACATTCGGGATTTCATCATCCAGAGGCAGCCCGATAATTACCAGATCAGTGCTAAAAACTCGTAAAAAGCTATTCAACTTTCATTGCAAAAACTTTTCGTGATAAAATCATTTTCACTGAACCAGCTGGGAACTAGAGAACAAAGGTTATTCGAGTTATGACATAACTTTTTTTAATTTAACAACCTCAGCTGATCGTTTTAAGCTAACAAAATGCAAAACAAGAAGTAATTGGAATAAAAATGTGATTATATATTGAAATCAAGAGAGGTGTATTTATACAACTCAAACTGGTATTATTATAGGACCAATCGTTCATTGGCAACACTCTGTCTCTCGATAAAAATTCTAACATCACACAGAAAATAATTTACATACAAAAACAAGTTTTAAAATTTTAAATGGCAACAAAAACGCAATCGGGCAAGCTGGCCAGGCTCTCCGATCACACCTTTCAAATTAAACACATTAAATAAGGAAAACATAAAAAAGATAATTATTTATGGCCGAAGTCTGCAACCAACTGCCGAAACAAGTAATATATATATATATAATAACATTTCAACGAGATTATGTGACATCTTCCCTGGGAGAATCCCCACACGAAATAATAATTAATTGTCATCCTGATCTGTTACACAAGTACAGCCCCCAAGAGATAATCACAGAGTATTCCTGCTCACACGTTGGCACTAAACCTCTGATAAGATTTCCACAGTACGCTGGCATGAGGATTATCCATCGCCCACATGTGTGCATTATGTGTGTTGCAATGCCATCTTGCTTAAAGCTGGCCTTATCAGTAAATAAAACAGTGGCAGAAAATTGAGGATTAAAATGTGTGGTGACGTCAAGCATGCAGTACACCAATTGTTTACATTGGGGGATAGTTATCTTCTGTTAGGAGATGTACCTTCTGGATATGGAAGGGGTATATCGTTTCACTATGCAGAACATTCCAGACCGCCACGTGCTGAACATCAAGTTCAGTTGCAACTGCTCGTGTACTTGTTGACGGAGAATCGCAAACCATTGTATCAGGGTTTCTTCCATTTGAGGACTACGTAGATTGTGTGGTCTCTGTGATGCATGTGCTCAAAAACAGTGTTTAGTTAGCGTAATAATTGAGTGATATGTCACCTGGATGCACATGAACCCAGAAACGGAGGAGTGATAATGAACACAATAAAAAAATGAAGTTTTGAGAAGAAAAATTAAGGCGTGAAGAAATAAAGCTTTTATATTAGTGACTGGACACTTACAGAATCCAACAAAACTACCCATAAAACTAGGGCCATTTTAGGGCATGAACCCACGCTGGACTCGCCGCCTACATTCTGCAGTAGGTTCCCTAGGATAGGGGTTTTTTGCAAGGCCCCTATAGATTAAATTTATAGCGTGAAAAAACAAAAAATGATGAAAACCATATCATGCCCTCCCGGGCTGTAGCTCTGTCAGTCCCACTCTTGTGAGAGGGTCATGCCCTGTGGTCTCAGGTCCATAAGTGACCCCACCTCATGATACTTTGTATAGTACAATAAATTTTGAAAATAGTAGGGAATGTGTAGGTTGTTTATTTCCACCTAAGTGTGGGACTACCATAGCATCACTTTACCTAGGGGGGCCCATTATGTTGAGACGGCCCTGAATTGAACTCGGACTATCGTCATGCCCGGGGGTCTCAGGTCCATAAGTGACCCCACCTCATGATACTTTGTATAGTACAATAAATTTTGAAAATAAGTAGGGAATGTGTAGGCTGTTTATTTCCACCTAAGTGTGGGACTACCATAGCATCACTTTACCTAGGGGGCCCATGATGTTGAGACGGCCTGAATAGAACTCGGACTAGCGGGGAGCTCAATGAATTCTAGCCCAGTGGTTCGGAGACCAATCTTATTTGCGAAATTTTCGTTCAGTATAAAATCACTGAAAAAATCCAATACGTATAAAGGATCTTCTAGATGAGGGTCGAAGACTCTGGTTAAGACGGGGAGCCACAAGAAAAAAAATGTGGTTCAAAGGGGGGAAAAAACGGGCAATAAAAGGTTAAGAAACACTGTTGTAGAGGAGGCAAAAGTTCTCTGATTTTTGATGATGATGAAGATGATGTGCTGCACACTCTGAAACCTTCCACATGATTGTAGGAAGAATTGTTCACATGGAAATTATTGGTGTCACGATTTTGAAGATGGTTTTCTTTGTAGCACCACTTGGATGAACACATGATATTCGTTGATTTCCAATTTTTTTTATGTATATCAAAAGGTATTCGTCTTAGATACCCAAGAGCAGGTTTTATCACGTTCAGAACAAACAGTTCAAACCAACATTTTTTGGTGTATTCTGTGTCGGTTCTTCGCCAGTGCGTGCATGTTTGACGATTGCCGTCACAAAGTCACGTTTGGTATTCTTTTTGGGAGGTGATGGATTTTTTTGAAGAATAGGTGAATGTTAAAAATAACTTCGCTTTTTGTAGGCAAAAACTTACAAACACTTAGTGGGAGATATTTTTGTTCTTTCAAGAAAGATTGATCCCACTTTGAAGGGGAGGGCAAAAATTAAAAAAAGGTTTCATGCCATATGGCACGATAGCGTCCCTGCATATCATGGCATGCTGGGTGAAAGGTTCCTGTCTCCCATAGTAGTTCATCGATTGTGGCGAAGGTAGTATTGTTCGGACAACGTCTCATCGGATATTGCTGTTGGTTCATCCGCTGTGCTAAGCACCCATTGTTATCTGCTCGACTGTAAATCAGATGCATATCAGCGTATTCCTCTTTCGTGTAGTCTGCCATCACAATACTCATTGAAACAGACAACTAACTGCTACACTTGCTTAGTGTTAGCGCAGTGTTACTGTCACTAACAGGAACCCAAATTTGAGTAATAAAATTCATTTTAATCTACAGTAAAGCATGGCAAAAAATAAATTATGTTGAAACAATATATATACAGAAACTGACCTGACATCAGACTAACATTGAACTAACAAAGAACTAACATTGAACTCAGATCAAGAACAAACAATCTTTTAATAGACAGGGAAATTCTTTCATCTCGTGGAAGTCGACCAGTTGCTGACAAGCGTAATCCATCATTTGCATAAGGCATGAAGAATTTTTTATTTTCCCCCCAACACTTACTACCGCAATAGCACTAATTTACGTCATCCGCAGTGTATAATCCTACCCCAGCACATGCATTTCACGATGCTGCTTATGTCAGATATCGTGAGAGATCCCACGAATGCATTCAGAGATCAACTAACATCCACCTTTCGTCTCCTCTGGACTCACAGCCTGCATGCTTTTTTCATGATTTTCACCCTCTCAGCTTGGTTTGTGACACCATGTTCTATTGCAATTTTTATTCCTCTTGATGCCTACTAACAACCCTCTGAGTTTGTCTATTTTTAGAACACCCTGTATAATTATATACAATATAATTTGTTATTATTAACGAATAGTTGCAGAAATTATAGTATGAATAACTCTTGTATTTGAAAAAAAAGTTCGTCTTTATTTTCCAGTGTTAAGACATCACTTTCATTGTCACACTTTTTTTTTAATTTGTCTGCAGGCCATGTGGATGTGGTGCTGGTGATTCAGGATGTGTTGAATGCGGTTGTTGTAGGACTTGTGCTCGAGAAAACGATCAAGATGTTGATGTGGCAGCTGCTGCTTGGGGACAGCTTGTAGGTGGAGGCATAGTGGACAACAAGCAAACAGATATTATTGTGTTTGATGTGCGATATGGAGGTTCATATGCTTATTTTACTTTATTTTTATGAAAAAAATACTTGATAATGTATATAAATACCTTGATACCTTTCTCTTCCACCCTCCACAGAATTCACGTGCAGCTCTTTCTTAGTATTGTTTGTATGGTACAAAAAAGTTCTTGTTGAAACCTTTAAAATGAAACTTTATTATTTAATCATAGAAGGGTGGCAGCTGAGTGGGTTTCACTGTATATATTACTCATTAATTTGAAAGTCTGGTCAATTTGAAGAGCTAAAGGAGAAAAAAATAGGGCTTGAGTAGAAAGACCAGTCCCCTGTATGCTTTTGCTCTTTGTAAAATTCCTGAAGTATATTTATATAAGTGTGAGAGCCTCTCCCAACTCTTATGAAATTTGCAAATGATAAACTCTACCTATTTGAAGGGCGAGCTGGCGTTAGATTAGAAGACAGACTTCGACGAAGGATAGAAGAATACAGGATCAGACAAAGGCGTAAACAGATGTTGCAATCAATAAAGGCTATGAAATCTGGCAATGCTGGTATGGGACGTCTCAGGGCTGATATTGCTGACAAGAGCAGTTCCCCTTCAGTAGTTGGTAAAGTCCATCTCACATATTAATCATTTACAGGCCATTTTTCAAATAAATTCTTCAAATATGTATGATTTTGTTTATTAGTATCAATCTACTGTTATATTTTGCATTTAAAACATATTCATCCAATAAACCATGTTAACTTATGAGATAAAATATTCACTACAACTTCATAGCTTAAGACTTCTTATCTTTTTTGCTCTGGATGAAACCAATTTGCTCATTTTTAAATGGTTTTTAACGATACTTTTTTCAAGCTAAGACCTTGAGGTGAGGTAAACATATGTGTACCTAACTCAAATTTATTTATTTATTCAATATTGTTTGGCCGAGGCCTATACAAGAGGATGCGGAAATTATGTATGGTGAAAATGACGGTTGATGGTACATGAAAATTCAGAGATTGTAGTACAATCTGCAATATTTGATGGTAGGTTGTTCCAGTCGATGATAGTTCTTGGGAAGAAACTAAATTTGTCACAATCTGAAGAGGCAAAGATGGGCTGTAATTTTTGGCAGTGATTGAGTCTAACAGAGAAATGTGAGGGTTTGATTGGAATATTGAAAGTTTCGATATTTAAAAAAAACCCTGGAGGATTTTGAAAAGAAAGGTTACGTGAGAAATAAGTAAGGGAGGAGAGCAGATGGATATTGAGTTGGCGACATTTATTAAAGGTATAATCAACATGAAGATTCCAGCGGAGATCAGAAGAGATTATTATGCCCAAGTATTTATAATAGGAAACTTCGGAGATGAAAGAATTGTTTATCAAGTAAGGGAAATTGTGGGGAATTCTTTTATGGGTAACTTTCATGAAAACTGTTTTTGAGAAGTTGAGGGGCAGATTCCAGGTTGAGCACTATTCGTAAATAATGTTAAGTTTGTGTTGGAGAGATTCTTGGTCGGAAAGATTGGACACTATTTTGTAGACGACACAATCATCAGCGAAGAGTCTGATACAGCAGTTTAAGGAGTCTGGTAGGTCATTTATGTAAATTAGAAATAGTAATGGCAAAAGGACAGAGTCCTGGGGTGTACCAGACGTAACATGAAGAAAAGGTGAGTTCTGGCCCTTGAATGAGACAAACTGGCTATGGTTAATGAGGAAGGCCTCCGCCCATTTAAGAAGTTGAACATTTAGTCCAAGATTTGAGAGTTTTAGGAGAAGTTTATTGTGGGGCACCCTGTCAAATGCTTTAGAAAAATCTAGGAAGATGATATCGGATTGGAGGTTTCTGTCAATGGTGTCTTATAAGTCATGTATGAAGAGTGTTAACTGGATAGATACAGATAACAATGATCTGAATCATGTTGGTTGGGATAGAAAGTTAGTCGAGTCGAGGTGGGTATGGACTTCCTTGGCCATTACGTGTTCAAAGAGCTCAAATGTTCTTATTAAAGATATCTACCCTGTTTAATTTTTAAAAAAAAAACATTTTTAAAGAGCATTTTGACATACAATAAACACAAATCAATCAAAAAAATTCATACAAAAATTGACACGCTTTTAAGACAAATAAAATTTTAATTGGTCGAATGGTCGATGCATTTCAGCTCTACAATGGAGAGCCATCATGGTCAGAATTCACACAAATGAGTCGTGGAAGGGAGATGTTTATGTCTAGTCGTCCGGAGAGTTAGCGTTTGTATTTGCTGCATCTGAGTGGTTTTTGGATGTGAATTGGAGTGTCATCTGTTGCAAAGTGTTGAAATTTCTGTCTCGACTGAGGTTAATAAAGCCTGTACAAGCTGACGAAATAGGTGGCATGTTTCTTCCATCATTAACGAGAAAATCCTGGCATGTTCTGATGAAGTATCCCTCTAAAAAATTCAGTTCTGAATTATGTGTTGCTTTTTTAAAAATAGACGCTTTATCAAAATTATGTGAAAGTTGCCAACCGTGTTGGGCAATAGCTGAAACACGTCGACCATTTGACCATTTAAAATTTTATTAGTCTAAAAAACTTATCAATTTTTGTATGAATTTAAACCAGGCAAAGTTCTAATTTTTGTGATAATCAAAAAAAAATTCTTGAATTGTTTTGGTGCAGGTATGAAAAGTTACATCTATAACAACTTTGGTTCTGTGTATTCTTGTTTAAAAACGAATGCAATTTTGATTGAAAAATTTTATAAATTGAAAGTTTTAAAATTTTATTTTATTATCAGAATTATAGTGAATAAAAATGCCATAAAAACATATGTATTAATTTTTTTAAATTAAAAGCTGCTGAAAGGTTAAGTTTTAATATATATTATAAGATCATGAGACTGTATCAAATATTAAGTCAAATATTAGCATTATGTTCAGCAAAATATTTTTTAATAGATACTATATTTATTCTTTTTTCATTGACCCTTATTTATTTATAATTTGAAGTCACTCTAGAAAATCAGATCATTTTTACATTACTGTGATACTAACAGATGAAGTTTGAAGCATTTTATAAAATTTATATTGACTAAAACAATATCTTGAACAAGGCAATTCTTTAAATACCTAAAGAAGTTGAATGAGTCAAATTATTATTTATGAACAATCTACACTGGTGATGATATAAATTGAACCCTTGTTTGATATCTCAAACCAACCATTTGCTTAAACAAGCATAACTCTTACATCATAAAAAATATGTTGAGTCCTCACACCTTCAAATAATACACACATAAAACATTTTAGCATGCACCAGTCCGTTAGAAGTTCTTGAAAGGAATATTTATGAGACACATGCAATGCCAAGTAAAGCTAACCAGTACTGTACCACCTGCAGGAACTGAACCTAGACCTTTTTGGTGCAAGGTAATCATTATGCCCACATAACTGTGTAGTAGCTAAAAGGGAAATCACATGAATGTATTTTTGTTTTGTAGAAATGGTATCTCTTATATCACATTTATAATGTTAGTTATTTTTAGTTTTTCGCTACTTGAAAATATCACATGAAATCAGAATCAGTGAAATCCTGATACACTTTGATACAGTTTAATTAGCAAGTTGATGATTTTTACAGTGCTGTAATGATAATCTCTTAATATTCAAAATCAAAAATTGTTTTTGTATAACTGTTCTTACGGTTGGGATTTGTCACATTTATGTTGCAGAGGATGTTGCTGGAAGTGATCATGAACGGGAAACAACAAAGCTTACTGCATTGCCACCAGCTCGTGTGTATTTGCCTTCCGAAAACCCAGTCTCACAAGTTGCATGTGGTTTACATCATAATGGTTAATAACATTAATGTCATTCCTTCATTTTTGTTTAATGTATCATAATTACATTGAATTTAAAAAATATTTGTTTGATAGTTTAATTATCTTAATTTGTTCTCATTTCTTATTCAAAATGTTGGTCAAATACTTTCCAGTATTATTACTTCAAAATGGAGATGTTTATACCTTTGGAAATAATCAGCATGGCCAATTAGGACTAGGAGACTTTGTAATAAGGTAAGGCAAGTTATCTCAATTAGTAGATAAAAAATATCACTGTCATGCATACTTAATGCACTAAGACTTGCTTAAACACTATCGTGAACTGGGAATTTGAACACCACTGGACAGCCGCCTGGCTGTCCAGTGGTTAGGGAGCTACAGGAATGGAATTGCTGCGCCATTAGCAATTTTCTGCTACATACTGCACCATAACGTTGATTTTCCAAGATAATTTGGTGCCTCTGCACCAATAGGGGTTCTCTGAAATTTCCCTATTCCCATGGGAAAGGGAGTTGGAAATTCAGTTGTCATCATCAAAAACTATGCTGAACACTGCAGAGAAAATGATAGAAGTGGGGATAAAGAGAAAAAACTTTGCAGACATCAAAAGTGGGCAAGTTCGTCTGAAAACACTGAAAGCAAAAATGTGTAGTGTTCTTGAGAAATTTGAGGAAATCAGAGTCATGAGTCAACAAAATGTCAAGGTTTTTTTTTTTTAATGTATGCTTGTTTGATTTGTAAACTTTTTCTTTTTATGCCCAGCTTGGATTATGACTAATTTTTACGTCCCTACAAGTGGATGTAAGTTTTATCAAACATATATGACTGATTTTTGACACTGAAACCCTATAACTGGTTAAAATGTTCAAAATTTAATAATCTGAGTATCTTGGTTCAAAAATTTTCATTTTTCATAAGGGTAATAATGATTCTGAGCACTGCTCCGAATTCACAGATTGCTGCTCCAAAACTGCTCTGAAAAGAGTCAACAGCAATCCCATTCCTGGAGCTAGCTTCTGACTGTGCAGGTCTGGGTTTGAATCCCAATTTGGGCATAAATGTTTACTAACACACTAACAAATTCCCTGGACAGGTCGCAAGGTTCTCTTGGGAATATGTAATGATTAAAAAATTAAAAAAAAAAATATATATATATATATATATATTAATGCAATATCAAATTTCATTAACAGCCAAATAGCTTTTTTAAGTATGTTTTTAATTTTTATTTTCAGGGGCTCACCAACATTGGTCAAACTGTCCACAATGATTGTTCAAGTTGCAGCTGGTAGTTGTCACACTATACTTTTGACTGGTCATGGTCAGGTTTACACTTTTGGAAGCAATCAGGTATATACTCCTTTTTATATTCAAATTTTATTTTGAATATTGGAAGTCATAAGACTTTCTCAAACTACTTGTTTTATTTATTCTGGGATAGAGTATTGTTGATCCTACTTATGACTAATGATCATTAAAAGATTCTTATGTGTTTATCTCCCTGGCGGGGATTTCAGCTATTGCCAAATCATGTCAAAAAGTGAGGCTTGGGTGTATTGAAATTTTTTAAACATGTTTCTATATCTATTTAAGAGAGTGTTGTGTAATAAAATGTTCTGTTAGTCTGAGGCCCTTAACCATATAAGCAGCATTGACAAGATATCTCACCTCCTTAAAAGCCTTTTATTTTAGTATTCACCAAACCAGATATTTTGTAGAGTTTATTTCTCAATAGAACATTTTTCTATATATCCCCTTACTTTTCACCTGCTGAAAATCAGAAGAAATACTACTTTATAAGGGGACGTCGTGTAGGAGGTGCGTCTCTTTTCCGGGAGATGGCAAAATATTTCTAAACCCTTGATATTGGAGGGGTGTCCAATTAAAGCACGAAACTGCGGAACTTAAAGAAGAAGCCTTTATTTCGAAGCACACTCAAAACAGACAACCGTACAGAACGGAAGCCACATTCCAACTCACGTTCTCTTCTCTTGGAAGATAGATTTTCTCTTCTCAACTTCTTTTAACAACGTATAAACAAACAAAACGCATTAGGTGCTGTAAGGCCACAGAGAGTTAGTAAAAATATCCATACTGGGAAAATAGATTCGTTACAACTTTATTTAAAAAAATTATGGTATTTTAAAGGGGATTCAGTGATTTCAACTATGCTGATGAGAATCAAAGATGGAAAGGGTTAAATCAAAAAGTGGAAAGGGTTAACTAAACGCTAAGATACGACATATGTTGGAAGATTTTTGATTATTTGAAGGGATACGAGAATGTAAAATAAAATTTACTGGAAGTATGAGAATTTGAATTGAAGTTCACTGAGAATTCAACCTAGTTTAGAAATTTAGAACCACTGATATGAATAAGGTTTTGTTCAGGGAAAGGTGGCCAACTTTAGGTATAACATTCACGCCACATAATAGTGCTATGAAGTGGTGAGGAAAAGTCTTTTGCAAAAACTTGAGTTTTTAAGAATGTCCTTTGTTGGTCAAACTCTTTCATGGGCACATGATTTTAAATCATTAGATATGGAGAAATTTTGTCTTCAGAAAACTATGAAAATTCTTTTATCCTTTCATTAAGACATTCCTAACAACTTTCTGATGGTTAGTTAAGACTGTATAGACAGCTCAGAACATAGCAACTTTTATTATGGACACTGTAATAAAAAGAGGAAGTGAAAGAAAGTCTCACCTCAACAATGATGTCCTTCAAGCCAGAAAATTAACCTTTCATCTGACATGGCTTGGAAAACTAAATTAGCTGCACTGTGGTATCTGTTGGTTTCCAGAATTTTCCTATCAATTTGGAATTGAAATACTTTAGATCGTGCAGTTTCCAACCTCGGCTCCACAAAACACAGAGCTCTGCATGCACTTCCCAGGGGCTCTGTGGCCACTCCAAGGAAATAAATAAAATAAAGAGAAAAAAAGAGGTCAAAGGAGAGATGCATCATAAAAATTCCAAAAAGAGCTCATCAAAGCAGAAGGTTCTAGAATACTTGCTTTATACAAATACAATGCCACAACAGACAAAACGCCCAATGATGTGACTGAGAAAAAGATGCCCATAACAAATATGGATGTCATATATTTCAAAAATACAGGAACCCAATTGAAAACAAAATTATAAACAATATATACACATGATAAAATATTATACAATGCCCATAAAGAATATTATGGTTGTCTTATTCTATGTATGGATAGCTTCTTGATTTACCCCAACATGTTTATCGTATTTCTTTTTAAACGTGTCAATTGTGTTACAATTTACTACCTCCGGGGGTAAGCTATTCCATTTATTAACAACCTTATTAGAGAAAAATTCCCTGTGACACCATAACCTCTCATTACTACCTTACCCTTTATGTGCGTGTACATGTAGTGAAACCTGACCTGAAGTTTGTTTCTGTGTGATGCTTGTTATGTGTAGTGCTGCCATCTGCCACCAGTTTTTCTAACTATGAGTGAAGTGTAATAATTGAATAATTGTATCGTTGTAGGCCTGTTGCTCTCTGTGGTGAGACTTTTCAATGGGGAGATTGGCAGATCAGCTCGCATTTGTGCCTCGAAGTTGGGAACCACAGGAAACCAACTTCAGCCGACCACCACTCTGGCAACGGTGGGGTTTGAACCCAGATCCTCGCGATGCGAGTCCATCACTATGACTACTCTACCACCGCAGTGGCTACCAATCAATATTGGTGTCCCCTTGTAAAGCAGTCGATTGACGGTGTACTAATAGTTCATGGTCCATCCTATCTATCCCTTTGAAAATTTTGAACACTTTGATCATATCTCCCCGAAACCTGCGTTCATCCAATGTAAACATATTCAAAAACTGAAGTCTCTCTTCATAACTCAAGCCCAGTGTGCCAATAAGGACATGCGTAGCTCTTCTCTGTGCCCCTTCAACCAAGTCTATGTCCCTCTGTAGGTATGGTCTCCAAAACCTTACAGCATACTCCAGTCCAAGAGGAACTAAGCCTCGAAAAAGCAGAAGAATGACTTTAGCAGAACGCAAAGAGACCTTTTTGAAAATGAGACCAAGCATTCTATTTGCTTTTTTGACCACTGCTGAACAATGTTCAGAAAACCTAAGCCTCTCGTCAATGAGAATTCCCAAATCTGTGACCCTAGTTGCATCCAGGATAGTGACACCATTCAACTCATAAGAGAACCGTGGGTTGTTCAAACCAAAATGAGCAACCATGCATTTGTCCATGCTGCAATCCTGTTTAAGTTGGTCTGGAGCAACTCCCTATCGCTTTGATTCCCGATTACCCAAAAGCAATGAGTAAACGAGGGTTTAATAGTATTGTTATCTATGAAAGACGAAATGACCGAAGAAAAATGAGGACTTAACTGGTGGGACAAATTATTAGGATGGTGACTTACCGAGGTTTTACTCTATTTCATTGCATGATGTATATCTCTATAAATGAAGTTATGCCAAGGTTTATTTCTGGGATACGTAAAAGGGAGTGCTTAAAATCAAAACTTATTGCAGTAAGGTGGCAGTATCCAGACCATAGGTGGAGATAGATTTGGAAGTCTGGGGGGCACGGTCATTATTGCTGGGGGGGGGGGCACGATGATGATGATGTCAATTCATGTATACATTAGATCAGTAGACTCCACATTTGACGCGGGGGGAGGGGCAATACTCCCCCCCATATCTCCGCCCATGATCCATACTGATGAAGGATGTACCCAAACAAAATATTAAGCCAAGCTACCGGTAGTGGCAAGTGGAGGAAAGAACATATATATTTTTTGAAATCAGTTTTACATTTTATAATGCATTACCAGTGGAGTGAACATAATGGTTAACATTTTCTTAGTTTGATCTAAAATTGTAATAAGTGCTTATGAAAGAATAAATTATTCAAGGTTTATTTTGATGCAATATATTATTTGTTAAATTTCATTGTCACCATTATGACATTAAAAAATTTTTTAATATCTATTCAAATGATAAATTTCATAATTAAAAACAATTTCAATCATTCAAAATTACCAATAATTTTGTTTTCAATTAAAAACATATTTTAATAATTGTAATAAAAAAAAGTTGATTTTCGACCGCTAAATATTCTGTATTAGGCCAAAACATTAATCTAATATTCTGTTTTGGGATTGGATGAATAGTGATTGGGCTGAATACCGAATATTTGGCACCCTAATATTGATTTTCTTTAAATTCATCGAAATTATACATCAAATTGGTGTTTTTAATTGAAAATGAAATTATACTGATAATTTTAAATGATATTGAATTTTAATTATGTAATTTATTATTTAAATAAATATAAAAACTGTGGTAATTGAAAAATTTTATTGTCATGATACTGACAATCAAATTTAATGATGATATATAGTTATCGAAGCCCATAGTCACTGGAAAAAAGTTTGATTTATCCAAAATTTGAATTATCCAATCAATCTATCCCAGATCTGTAAAAATGACTATTACTACTACTTAACTGTACATGCACCTGATACACATTCCTCTGCTGAATTTCTAATGAATCATTACATGCCAGAATGTGTATTCTGAGTGTGTGTGGCCCTAACTTATTTATGTTGTCGAGTTGCACTTGTTTCATGTTCATGCTGCCATCTCTCTTCAATTTTCTGAAGTAAAGATGGAAATGTTTGAATTTTTCATGTTATGTCAGTATTGTATTGTAAGTTTGTCTGCTTTCTGCTGAGAGACTTTTTCAAATAGGACACAGGCTCACATTCGTGCCTTGAAACTGGAAAACTGCGGAAAACCTGTAAAATGAAAAATTGCAACTTAATCAACGTTCACAAAGGATAATAGTTATCAGTTATTAAAATTTTATCATCAGTTATGAAGCTGTTTCTCTCAAATTTTAATTAGTTACAGTTATAATAATTGATCTTAGCTACTGTCCTGGAACCACTAGCACTGCAGAATTTCTAGACCATACTTAAAGCCTGATTTATGGAGACAATTCATGATCATCAGTTACCAAACTGTTTTCCATATTTTGCTTGTCATTCTTATGCTATCAAGGAAATATACTTTCATTAAAGTATTACATTTTGTACTTTGATTATGAAACAATTCAGATTTTAAATGATACACCTTAATCTTTATAGATTAAAAAAAACAATCTTTATTAAGTGGTACAAATTTTTGATGCACTCCAGCTGAACAATGTCAAAATGGGTAGTAAATTATGAAAGAAAGAACAGAGAAAAACAGGCTATTTTCAAAACTTTTGTTTTTGAAAATTTGTTGTTTAACAACTTGGTCAAATAAAACAATGTCTGTTTTACTTCTTTTAGAATTTTTCCAAACTAAAAAAATTTGCTGATACAAAAATCATAATTGTTTTCCCTCAAACTTCAAATTATCCAAGACATTAAAAAAAATATGAATCAAACAAGAAATTTTAACATAAATTAGATAGAAAACTCAAAGGGAGTTTGTAAAAGTTCAAATTATCCAAAATTCGAATTAATCAAGTTTGAATTAACCTAATCCTACTGTGTATTGTATTTTAATATTACTTACAGAATAAATGTTTTCAACAGTTGTCACAATTTTATATCCAATCAAGAAAATGTCAACACATTTACTCTCAACTAGTTATCTATATATATAAAATTGATTTTCTGTGTGTCTGTGTGTGTGTATGTTCTCTATACAAATCTACAATTTTAGATCGATCGTTGCCAAATTTTGCATATATACCAAATGGGACCCGACTTGAACGATAGGCTACTTTAAAATTTCGTCAGACCAGGGCAAATGCCCCAAATGGGCAAAAAACTGTCCGGCAACAATGGTTTTTGGGCCTCAACAATCACTTTCCGAACGTTTACTTTGGTTACCGTGGTTCCCTAGCGATGAGTTTCAGACGTGTATATGCCTTTACAACGGTTTGTCACTTCTTTAATCCTGCCAGTTATGTATAATAGTTTATGCCTTTATAATGGTTTGCCACATTTTCAATATACTCTCAGTAATGAGGCTTTTTGAATTGACGTCATAATCATCATCAGCATCGCTTTGAGAGTCAGGAAAAGGGTGATCCTCATAGAAATCAGTGCTAAAATTGTCGATTTTACTGTAGAGATGCGTAAATTAGTGGGATTTTCCACCCCATCAATAATTTTAAAAATTGTATTGAATTCTCGATTTCTGAAATATTGAGTTCGCTTAGAGATATACGAAGCCCAGGAGATTAAATACGAAGTAATTAGCCAAACCTATACTTTTGAGTTAGATATTCGAGCAATATCATTGATTTCATTTATATCTTCTCAAGTATGAAAATTAATGTCTCCATATTGTCTCTTTTGATATTTATTTGCATAAATTCATGTGAGTTAGGGTATTTTAAAATTAGTTATGAGCCCGTGAAAAGTGCATCGAAAAAATTCTACAACTTTGGGGGGGGGATCGAAATACCTAGCGCCCCTTAAAAAAAGAAAAATATATATTCATTTCTACATTCCTGTGTAAATCAAGATTTGTTTATTTCATGAATCGCGCAGGTCGCCATATTGGTTAACTTGGACACGGTTTGTATGTCCCTCAAGAAAAAGAGAGGGAGATATCACGTGATCCAAAAAAGCCTCATTGAAGAAAACCCGGGCAGCGCCGGGTATTATAGCTAGTGTATCATAAAACTTATGACTTATTTTTCTTCTTTAGATGTTCTCTGTCCCATTTGCCTCTTTCAGTAGCTTAATACGTTTCTTGTCTAGACACATCCTTCAGTTAGTCAACTTGTGTAATTCATGCTCACTTCCACTTTATTGCAGTAGGATTCAATTTTCAGTTTCATTTTTCCTAGAAATTCCCCAGATATGGCTTCTCTTACAGAAAGGGTAAAAAAAACCACACAATAAAATATAATTTTAATTTAAAGTTGATTTTTAATTTATGCAAAAATTCCAATTAATATAGTTTTTGAAAATTAGTTTGTTGTGCTTGGATTTGCACAGATATTTGGCTGAATACCTAAACATTATTTGACCAAACCGAATATTCAACAAAAGGGTCAAATACCGAATAGCAGCAGAATATTCGTCCCATCTCTAAAAAAATCAAATCATTATTTGTCCCATCTATAATAAATAGCATAAATATGAATAATATTTTTGTGATTTAACTAAACATGTGCATCTTGGTGATGCTTATTTTACTAGAATCTTTTGTGCACATATTTTTAAATTTCCCCTGAATCAATGTCTTTATTCTTAGAAAGGTCAGTTGAAAAGATCGCCGCCAAGTGATGAAAACAAAAAAGAACGTAGCAGAGATAAAGAGTCTCTTTGGAATGCCACTCCTGGCCTTATTCCAAATTTCGGGACAAAATATGGTCGGCGAGCTACCTGGATTGGTGCATCAGGGGATCAGACATTTGTGAAAGTTGATGAATCTCTCATAAATTCCCATAATCTTAATAAGTCAAGTGTTGTTGCAAACAAAAACTGCATAGGTTAGTAGTGCATTGTTTAAATTTGATTTCTTGGGCTATTATAGGTATGTACTTGAAAAGACTGACTCATTTTAAATATTTTCCTCCTATATCTTTATGAGAAGATTTGCTGTTAGTGATTCTTTGACAATTTCTGCATTCTAAATGATTGAAGTTATCAATATTGCTCCTACACAGCTTGTAGAATTGATGCTAGGAAAACTGTCGTCTACAAACTAAAAAGTTTGTTGTGCACTCATGTTATTAAAACTGTATGCTAGCTATTCTACTTCATTTCAAAAATAACTTTTTTATAAATGAAATATATGTCAAATAAGTTGATAAATAAGTTTATTTCCATTCATTCAGGTATCATTCCAAATGTGCAAGAACAGTCATCATCTTTCAATTGTCTTATTATCAATAAAACAGATGGATCTTGTCGAAGGTATGAAACATACTTGTACTCTTTCTGAAACTGATTTTTTTAGTGTGCTTATATCAATGGCAGAGTTCAAAAAGGCCACAACTCAAAATTCTATGTTTTGAGATATCTGCCTTTTATTTATTTATTTTATTTTATTATTATTTTTTTGTGTAGAACTGAATGAAATCAACTCAGATTTAATTACAGTAGGGAGTGCATAAGCAGAGTTGGGAGTTTTTGTGGTTTTGCAACATGTAGAACATATTGTAAAATACAGGGGTGGAAAATCTGCTATAATTGCTACAAGTTGCTACAATTTCAGACTTCTGCTACATTTTGTTACAATTTTTGGCCGTCTGTTACATTTTGCTACAAAACGCTGAAATTATTCAATTCTGCACCATCTTGTGCAAAAAACAAAATTTTTCTGTAAGAAACTTTGAAGTTACGTTGCAATAGAAGCTGACTTTTTGATAACATCGTTTGTCCTCCCGCAATTTTATTTCTTGGGGCCACAAATGGAATTAGCTTGAGGTCCCCTCCCCAGGATTCAGCGCCCAGGCTTCCAACAATGGAGAAAATAGGGTCAAGCTATGCGAATCGCTGCTCATCCACAGAACAATGAAAAAAAACCTTCAATCGCTGTTTCCAGCTATTTTTTATGAAAAACAGTTGACTCCTTTGGTTTATGTATTCCTTACGTTAATTATTTTTTAAATTGCATCAATTTTCCCAGCCTGGCTGTACTGGACAAAACATTTGTGTATCCTTTAAACAGAACAAAAAAGTTTTAAAAGTTTAAAAAGAATGAACGTATTATCGCACTGGGAAAACAGCAATTATGAATCTGTCTTCACCATCAGGGGTTGCGATGCAAAAGCTGTCGGTAAATTCAGGGTGTCTACGATCATGGAAAAGTGATGAAATCCCATAAAAGTAATGAGATGAGAAAAGGGTCATGAAATAAGTAAAAAGTAGGGAGTAAAACCGGATGTAATCGGATTGAATCTTTTGTGAAAATAGAATCATTCTATTAAATTTCTAATAGTTTAGTCATTATTATATAGTTTAAGTTAAAAATAATTTAAGTCTATAGTTTTATTCACTATTAAATTTCATGGAATTTCTAATAAATATTCTAAGAATGACCCAGCAAAAGAGTTTATCTCAAAGTATGTTAAATCAAACTGAGGTAATGATCAAGAGCAAACTCGAAAAGAAGCACTTATCATTTCAAATATAAAATGGGTAAATTCTTTTAAAAGAAGCAAAATCAAATGTTCAAAAATCCTTGAAACTGAAGAGAAAAAAAGCACAACTTAGACTTGCATTAGCGGCAAAAACCGGAAAAAGAATTACTTTTTTAATGAGTGTTTCAAGTCTCTCCTGTAGTGATTTTTTTTAAATTAGTGATTACCAAGTTAACAAGGTAAATCTGAAAACTCATTTTCACATTATTTTTGAAATCTGAAGTAGCATATGTTTAAAATGTCTCATTTATTGATATTGTAGAGAATGTTAAAATATAAACATCAAAAGAAATCTCTGTAAAATTTTTTATGATTTCAAAATTAAAAATAAATAATTTCTTTTAGAGGAAATCTCTGTATTTTGTGCCTGAAGGGGCATCACCATTCTTCTGAGCTGAGAAAGCACTTTCTTTTTAAAGTAAAAAGTAATCCTGTGTTTGCTAATGTATATATATGTATATAAAACTGTGTATTTTATTTATTGCCAAGATTTTAAAGTACTACAAAACTAATAAATGCTGCTACAAAAACAACATTTTTGCTGCTGCAAAAGTAATTTTCCTGCTATGAAAATCAAATTTTCATTTTCCACCCCTGAAAATAGCTACAAGAGGCATTTTCCACCATTCTCATGACATGCATAACTCAAAAATGCAATTTTCTGAGTTGTCTTTTTGAACTGGATCATGGACACATAATTGTTACATGTATTCAAGTGTGCACATTTCTAATATCATGTATACCCATATTTGCATTTTATGTTTCAGTTTTGGTTCACCAGACCAACTTGACCTTAGAGATTGTGCCACCAGTTTAGATAGTGTCTATAACATTCTTTGGAGGTATGTGAAATTTTGAATCAGGATTACGCAAGAGGTTTTTACTTTTTATCGCTAAATAATTTAATGTTAATTTTCCATTTACTTTAATTCTTTTATTTTTTATGCTTGGTTTTCATTTCTTAGCGGATAATTTGTTTGTTTGTTTTTGTGTGAAAAAACTCCTGTTCTTTGTCACTGTCTATGTTAACCGATTGAGTGGTGGAAGTTTTCAACTCTCACTTCTGGAATGGCGAAGCTTTTTATCTCTAAGTAGTGCTATCCCCCCCCCCCATCTAATATGCGGGACAACAGAGGAGGCATGGTTGGAGGGGTCCGTCAGTGTGACAGGTTGTCAACGCCCATTAAGTGATTCTCTATTCTTTACTAATACACACTCAACATCAGGACCTTTTCTTTTGTTACAGTATTGGCTATTTTTTTCTCCCTGTCCTGCTCACAGAACACATTTAGAAAAGTTAATTTGTCTTATTTCAGTGATACCTCGCTAATACGACACTCGATACAACAATAAATCCCTCTATAACGATATTTTTTCAAGTATTGTTTGGAAATGTCTACACTCTAATGTTAAATTGCTGCTACACTGCTGGTGTAGCGATAAACCCTCTACAGTAGGGGTCTTCAACGTTTTACACTTGAGGGCCACATAAAGTATTTGTTGTGTTCCGCGGGCCACTCATTAACGGCGTGGGTTGGTCATTAACAATTTGTGGGGGGGGGGGTTGCCCCCCCCCACAAATTGTAACATTCAATTCAATTAATTTAAACAAATATTAATTTTGAATGATTTAAAAAAACATTTCAAATTATAGTGTCAAAAAATTCCCTTTTTTGCTATATTAATACATTTGTGTTACTTGAAAATGCTTTTGGTAGTTGGTAAATCTAAATTTTTCTCAGAGATTTCTTGTGCCTCAAATCAATCTCAGTGTACCCCCCCCCCCTTCCAAAGGTTGATTCTACTTACGCTCAGATACAATAAATTAAAATGTGACGCGTACTACGTATTTTATGATTCCATTGTGTAACATTTTCGTTTTAAAAAATTAAATTGAATTGGGGTAAGACAATTATTTTTAGGTATTTTTTATATTTTATGAAACAGAATGAAAATTGATGATTTTTGTTTATACATGTATATGTTGAATTAATTACATATCAAATGAAAAAAAATGTCGTTTGTGTTACTTACATTACGAATGTGAGTGGATATAATTCCTAAATTAATGCAAAACTTGACATTGTTTTTGCTTGACTAAAGCTTCAATGTTAGGTAAAATTTGTGTTGTTGCTATTCGTAAAGTATCCTCCAAATGCCGATCAGTCAGACATGTTCTAGTTTTTGATTTTGTATTCTTCATTCGACTAAACAACTGTTCACATATGTAAGTGCTGCCAAATATAGAAGACATGAACAATGCATGTTTGCGTATTCCTGGATACTTTTCTTCGAACACATACTTAGAATAAAAATCAATTAATGAAGGAATTTCAAAAAACTTGCATTTAACTGCAGAGTCACATTGCAAATCTGCAATTTCTAATTGTAGCTCTAATGGAACACTTTCGATATCGACCGAGAATGGTGAGGAAAACATTTTCATAGAAATTTCATTCTCGCGGAAGTCGGAAAATCTGCTTCTGAATTCCATTCTCAGATTTGAAATGCACTGTACATAATCATCCGGTTTCCAAGTTGTAGTTTTATTTACCAACTCCAACAATTTTGGAAAATGTATGCCGTTTTTGTTTTGCAATTGACGTTCCCAAAGGACTAATTTAGTTTCGAATGCTTTCACATTGTCCTAAAGATTATGGACAAGTAGATCTTTTCCCAATAAGCGGTAGTTTAGATCAGTCAGATGGCTAGTGATATCGACAAGAAATGCGAAATCTCTCACCCACTTTTTATCTTGAAACTCCCCAATAAGTTTTCCTTTGGATTTCATGAATTCATCAACTTCCTCCTTCAAGGAAAACATGTGCTGAAGCATCTTTCCCCGGCTCAACCAGCGTACTTCTGTATAATAAATAACGTCGCCATGCTCAGCTTCCAAATCCTCTAAGAATTTTTGAAACTGTCTATGGTTAAGTCCTTTGGATCGAATGAAGTTAACCGCTTTCACTACAACAGACATTACGTGCTCAAAGTTGGAGAAAAACTTTTTGCACAAGTTTTCCTGGTGAATGATGCAGTGGAAAGCCATCATCTTCGTATTCCCACATTTTTCGGCATCTGATTTTATCAATGTGATTACCCCTGTCTTCTGACCGGTCATAGAGGGAGCACCATCTGTAGTTATGGCAGATATGTTGCCTAAGTCCAACTCACATTTGGCCAATGTTTCTGTCAAACTTGAATATAAGTCGAAACTTCGTGTGGTATCCTTAAGTGCAACGATACTAGCTAACTCCTCAATAATTTTGAAGTTTTTGTCAATATCACGAATGAAAATAGCTGCTTGTGCGGTATCTGTTGCATCCGTCGATTCATCCATAGCTACTGAATAAAACAAAAATTCCTTGCATTTGGATTTCAAGGTCTTGAATACATATGCTGACAGATCCTCCACGTGTCTTGCTACTGTCACACCAGACAAACTGACATTCGAAACAGCTTAAGCCTGAGATGGGCAAAGCACATCAACTGAAGACATTCTTTAACGAATTCTCCATCAACGAAGGGCTTCCCACGTTTCGCAATTTTTTCTGATATTATATAACTAACGCGAACACAATTTTCAGACTGTTCATTTCTTTCAAAGAATAATGATTGCTGACAGTTCAGCTTCGATTTCAGTTCATTGACTTTTTTGCTTCGAAAATGTCCCTCCAATCCAGAATACTTCGCACTATGCTTAGTATCGTAATATCTCTTAATATTATATTCTTTCATCGTGGCTACGCTCTCATTGCAAATTAGACAAACTGCTTTAGCCTTGTGTTCGACGAAAAAATAAAGGGATGACCACTTTTCTTGAAAAAATCTCACTTTTTCTTCAACTTTCCTTTTTTTGCTGTCGTGGTTCGCCATCATGCACTCATTTAAAGACTTCTGATCAAAGGCTTCAAAGACCAAAAACAGAAGTAAACTAACTGTACCAATATTGTACAAATCCCCTTCTTCCAACCAATCAAGATGCATACATCCATCTGCTCCTTTCGGAACCATGCACCCGAGAAATACGATACCATGGAAATTCCGTTCATTTCTGCTTTCTCCCCACTCAAGGAGGATGGGATGTACTCGAAGTTATTTATGGTTAAAAGTGTACTTTTACTACTTTATTAGAAGCTAAATACTGTACACTGATCAGCCTGTCCTTGTTATAAGTCTATATGAAGCTGACTGACTTTTTTTTTTGTCAAAATCTTTGTTTTACCCTATTTTTTAACAATATTTCGTCAATCGATCAAAATGTTTCGTCGGGCCACCAAAATAGTGACGGCGGGCCACTGGTTGAAGACCCCTACTCTACAGCTATATTTTTCTTTGTTCCGCAAAGTATTGTTATATTGAGGTTTCACTGTATATATACTGTACTTTTCTCACTCATTTATTTTATTGGTGAAAAGAATAGTTTATTGGCTCCACAAAGCAACATTGTAACGGGGTATTAGGATTACATAACAATGTTTTTTTGGGTTTTTTTTTCTGTTCAAGTATCCAGTGTCTAAATTGTCTGAAATTTAATTTCTTTCTTATTATGGACTATATATAATACCCGGTGCTGCCCCGTATTTCTGGGAGGATTGAAAAAGTGGCAAACCATTACAAAGGCATATGCTTGTCTGAAACGCATTGTTTGAAAACCACGGTAACCAAAGTAAACATTCCGAAAGTGATTGTTAAAGCCCAATAATCATTGTTGCCTGACAGTTTTTTTGTTCATTTCAGGCATTTGCCCAGCTCTGACAAACTTTTAAAGTAGTTCAATTCGGGTCCCATTTGGTATATACTCAAAAAATTTGGCAACGATATATAAAAATTTCTAGATTTGTATAGAGAACATACACACACAAACAGAAATAAAATTTATATATATAGATTTAAATGTTTAAGCATTTTTCTACAGGATTTTTATTACTTTATATGAAGGGTTTTTGGTTTTTTTTTTCGAGCGATATTCAGTCTACGTAGTTTTACGGCATTATACAACTTGAAATTTGCAATTCCTTCTAAATTTTTCTCTATCACAGATGTCAATATAAATCTCATATGTATAGTTAAATCTATATATTATATATTATCTATCGTGTTGCATGTGACTTATATTTTTAGTCTTTTACAATATGCAGGGTAGTATGAAAGGCACTGGTTCGCTCTGTCGACACCACCCATACTATCGTTATAGGCAGCGACCGCAGCAGGATCCCTTACCACAGTTCTCTTCTTATTTCGCACATCCGCCACTTGTGGACTGTGCTTAGAATGCACACAATGATATATCCTGCCTTCTTCAGAAAGCCTAATCCAAAATATGAAACTTTGAGAATATATTCTTTTCGATATATTCTCTGGTATTTATCAACATAATATTGGTGGGCTGTAACTATTATTCTATAATTCATGTTCAAATTTGTATGAGGGAAATAGTTCTGATGTTTTGCTACTTTTGAACACAAACTTTTTTTACTCCTTTAAGTGAAAAATATCAATTCTGAAATTTTGATATCATTTTTGACAAACCAACACCTATATTTCGGATGGGATCCATCTAAATAAGAGAGAGGTCTGGGAGGTTTACGATAGTCTTAGGTCAGGTTTTTTACTCCCAGACCACGTAGTCGGGAATGTGGGGTAGTTAATGATAATCACAACAGTACTGACTTGAAATTACCCACCTCTGACTTGGATGGCTTCTCGATTTACAAAAAACCACCGGGCAAATTAAAATGTGTGTTAATAAATGCCAGGAGCTTGGGTAATAAGAAAGATTTTTTAGACACTATGATAGTTGTGGAGGGCTTGGATCTTATAGCCATTACAGAATCTTGGGCAAACGATGGGGATGAATCTTTCTTACACATCTCAGGATACGATACTTTTTTGAGAAATAGATCTGATAGGAAAGGGGGTGGAGTGTTGTTATACGTGAAATCCTGTTTGAAGGCTAGAGAGTGTAACGTACAGAGAAGTGATAATGAAACCATATGGGTTGAACTTGAGGGCAAAAGACGTCATAAGCTTATTGTTGGGGTTTGTTACAATCCACTGAATAGGGATCAAAACTACATTGCCAAAATGCATGATGAAATTTCCTACATGTGTAAGCGAAAGAGGGTTCTCATACTTGGGGATTTCAATTACCCGGGTATTGATTGGGAGAACCTTTCATCTGGAAATCAGTATGAAAGAGACTTTCTTAAGTTGGTGCTCGAAAAGTTTTTGTATCAGCATGTATCAGAAGCCACTAGGGGTACTGCTATTTTGGATTTAGTTCTTACTAGTTCTGAGGATCTAGTTGAACATGTTTCGGTGGGGGAAGAGTTTTCTTCCAGTGATCATCGTATCGTCAGATTTCACTGTAACTTTTCCTCGGGTAAGGTTGATAACAAAAGACTGGTTCCTTGTTTTCGGAGAACTAACTTTGATATTTTGAGAAGAAGGTTAGCGGAAGTTTTCAAAGACCGGTTGGAATCAGTGGTAAGTCATATAGTGGTAAGTCAATGGGAAGAATTTAGTACAAAGCTGTCCTCTGTTTTGCACGACGTCATACCCTTTGTTCGAAAAAAGCGTGTTTGTACATCGCACCCTCTATGGTTCACGGATAGCGTGCAGAACCTTTATCTTGAAAAGAAAAGAGCATTCAGAGAGTATAAAAGTGGACGTGGTGACCTATCATTGTTTACTGATAAAAGAAGACTGTTGAAGAAAGCGATAAGGGATAGTAAAAAGGAAGTTGAATCTAGGTTGGCAGATAACATTGGCTCTGACCCAAAATCATTTTTTCGATACGTCAATAATGGATGTAAGGGGACAGTTGGCCCCCTCTCGATAGGAGGCTCTAAGGTAGAGAGCAATGTAGGTATGTGTAGTGCTTTCAATGACTTTTTCGCGTCTGTTTTTAATGGAGATAATGATATTCGATATACGGGTGTTGCATGGGGTAATAAAACCCTCAACGATATTCAAGTAGAAGACGTGGAGGTCCTAAATCTTCTAAGAAATGTATGTGCAAGCAAAGCACCAGGACCAGATGATATCTATCCCAGGGTTCTCAGGGAAGGTGCTAATGAATTGTTGGGGCCAGTCGCACAGATATACAGGAGTAGTGTTGCTGAGGGTATCGTCCCGAGAGATTGGAAACTGGCTAACGTTGTTCCGATATTTAAGAAGGGTAGTAGAGAAGTGGTGTCTAATTATCGTCCAGTGGGTTTGACGAGCTCCCTCTCGAAAATTTTGGAAATTATCATCAAAAGGCAGTTTGTGAAGTGGATAGACGAGAATAATGTATTGTCGGATAATCAGCATGGGTTCAGGAAGGGGAAGTCATGTGTAACTAACCTCCTTTGCTTCTATGATTACGTGACTAAGGCTTTGGGTAAGAGCAAAAATGTCGACGTTGTTTACCTTGATTTCCAGAAGGCATTCGATCGGGTCCAACATGGCAAACTCTTGAAGCGTTTACACGAGATTGGAATAGGGGGCAACTTGCTGAATTGGATAGAATCGTGGTTAAGAGATAGGTCGCAACGAGTTATGGTGAACGGGGAATTCTCTGGTTGGACAGACGTCACAAGTGGAGTTCCTCAGGGAAGTGTCCTTGGCCCCATACCTTTTTCACTTTTTATCGACAAACTCGATCAGGGTATCGATGGAATTACTAGCAAATTCGCAGATGATGTGAAGCTAATGGGGGTAATCGGGAATGAAAGCGATAGGGAGTTGCTCCAGACCAACTTAAACAAGATTGCAGCATGGGCAAATGAATGGAGCATGACGTTTAGCGTAGATAAGTGCATGGTCGCTCATTTTGGTTCGAACAACCCACGGTTCTCTTACGAGTTGAATGGTGTCACTATCCCGGATGCAACTAGAGTCACCGATTTGGGAATTCTCATTGACAAGCGACTTAAGTTTTCTGAACATTGTTCAGCGGTTGTCAAAAAAACGAATAGAATGCTTGGTCTCATTTTCAAAAAGGTCTCTCCGCGTTCTCCTAAAGTCATTCTTCCGCTTTTTCGAGGCTTAGTTCGTCCTGGACTGGAGTATGCTGTAAGGTTTTGGAGACCATACCTACAGAGGGACATAGACTTGATTGAAGGGGTGCAGAAAAGAGCTACGCGTGTCCTTATTGGCACACAGGGCTTGAGTTATGAAGAGAGACTTCATTTTTTGAATATGTTTACATTGGATGAACGCAGGTGTCGAGGAGATATGATCGAAGTGTTCAAAATTTTCAATGGGATGGATAGGATGGACCATGAACTTTTAGTACACCGCCAATCAACTGCTTTTACAAGGGGACACCAGTATCAATTGGTGAGGGACAATGCAAGGTTATGGTGTCGCAGGGAATTTTTCTTTAATAGGGTTGTTAATAAATGGAATAGCTTACCCCCGGAGGTAGTAAATTGTAACACAATTGACACGTTTAAAAAGAAATACGATAAACATGTTGGGGTAAATCGAGAAGCTATTCATTCTTAGAATAAGACAACCATAAGTATTCTTTATGGGCATTGTATAATATTTTATCATGTGTATATATTGTTTGTAATTTGTGTTAATTGCATTTTTAATTGGGTTGCTGTATTTTTGAAACATATGACATCCATATTTTTATGGGCATCTTTTTATCAGCCACCTCGTTGGGCATTTTGCCTGTTGTGGCGTTGTATTTGTATTTGTATATATATCTGTATGATTTCTTTTCTTTTAAATTTCACAAAAAAAAAATTTCTTGCGTAATTAAAAAGAAATAAGATGTTGGAAAAACAATAAATTTTGCTTTCGAAAAAAAATTGAACATGTAGCACAATGTTTCGAAAAGCCAATATCATACGTTTTAAAATAAAACAAATCTTGGTTTTGAGGTAGACCGTACGAGCTATTATTCATTTTTTTATTCAGTTTCTGTGGTGGGGTACATTTGACATGAACTGTGTTATTGCTTTCAAATGGAAAAAAAAAGAAGGTATTTCTGATACTTTTTTGCGACTAACTTCTCAGTTGAGTGTAATTTTGTAATTTTTTTTCAAAAGAAAGAAAAGAATAAGCAACTTCTAGGTGGTGTTTCACCACCTGATTTGGGAATTTTCCAAAAAATCACATACGTATGTTAGCTGAGAAGCTTTTCTTTTCTTGATTTTATAATAAGATTACGCAGAAATTTTGATCAATATATATGTTTCGGCATAGGCACACACAGAATTTTCTCTAGCGGGGGGAAGGGTTTCAGATTTTTTTTTCCTTCGGAGGAGGGGGGGGGGTTCAATTTTTTCCTGTAAAATAACACTATAATCTTGGCTCGGGGGGGGGGGGGGGGCTTTGCGTACGTCAATGTGTTTCGGCTAGTTTTCGGCCAGCTCAGTTGACCCTGCAAATATCAGAATTTCTGGATTTTTTCGCCCCTTTACATCGATCCCTGTGTGTGGGATATCGGTATTCCTAGATATCCATATTTAAAGATATCGATATTCCGATTCCGCTAATCATTAAAGTTGCCGTAGCTAATCATAACTAAATAGTTATAAATATCACAAAACAATACACCAACGTGGAGACGATCCCGAATCATAGGAATTAATATATAGGGGCTGGGTAAACTGGCAAATTTCGGACTTCTGTAGTAATATATATATTAAAAAAATAAATATCGTTGTAGAGGGATAATCGCTATATCGAGACGTAGCAGTTCAACATTAGAGTATTCAACATTTCCAAACAAGACTTGAAAAAAAACATAATTTTAGGTGGATTTATCATATTATAGAGTATCGTTGTAGCGAGGTTTCACAATATGTAAAGAAAATGTCATGTGATTAAAATATGTAAAAAAATATAACCGTTGTGTGAAACTAACATATAGTTGAAATATTATTCAAGTCACAAGATAAATCTATATACATATAACTTGGAATAAATTCCTAAAAAATGAAATTCTGAAAGAAAAATTTAATTATCACGTGACAAAACTTTCAACACTTTGCAACAGATGGCTCCCCCAATTCGCATCCAAAGACCACTCGGACGCAGCAAATACAAAGGCGAACTCTTCGGACGACCAGACGTAAACATCACACCTCCACGACTCATTCGTGTGAATTTTGACCACGAGGTCCTGATGACGGCTCTCCATTGAAGAGCCGAAACGCGTTGACCATTCGACCAATTGAATTTATTTGTCTTAAAAATGTGACAATTTTTGTATAAAAAAATTTAATTTTATCTTCCAGCCAATAAACTTTTTTTTTTGGGTTTTGGCAGATTGTGTAACATTTTAATGTTACTTCCCGAATTATATTTTTTATCCTCAAGTTTTTTGACAGCACGAGGAAATAAGACGACAACAGAGTTCAAATCAAGACATTTATTCAATTATAAAAACTAACACAGTTACAATATTAATTCAGAAATCTTCCAACGATATTAAAAAAATTAGTTTAATGTTAAATTAAAAATATAATCGTATCACAGAGACTTTTTCATATATTGCACTTATCTGGGGAAGGTCCGGAACTTCGGCATGTGGTTATAAGAGAGACACTAAGTCCGGTTTTGAAGTGGATGTCTGCGGAGACGAGACCCGTCAGAGGCAGACTCTCACTGGCCCCGAGATCGGTGGAGCCGTGTTTCCGATTTCAAGGTGCACTGTTTCGAATTAGCACAATATCGGAACCAAGAGTCTGGCGAACCAACAGATAAGAATCTGTAGAAGAGACGATCGTCGGATGTCAATCCAGCGGATGCCGGAGAGCTAGAGCTGCAGGAGTTCGGGAATCAGGCGGCGATGAGGCAGATGTTGAGAACAGCCATTATCGACACATCTATTTCACACAGTTGGCGATACCAACTAGACCAGGAACCCTGGGTAGAGACGTTTCGACAACACCCGGTTAGCGTTAGTAGAACCAAGCCATTGCTCTTATGTAAAGCTACTATTAAAAAGTTTGGACCTGCCGAGACACAAATATAAAATTAGATACTCATGATAGGATACGATTCAAAGCCTAAGGCTAGATGATGTCACGTTACATTAGACCTGACTAGAAGATTTTTTTCCTTTTTACGAGAATTTTTTGCCAGCCTCTTTGAAGAGGAACCAATCATTTTTGTGAGGTAACGGGACCAAGAAAACTTCGATGTCTTTTAGGAAGTGTATTGCCAGAATCGCTATTACTAGCAATTGGAGCACCCAAACTCATGTTTTGAGAGTTCTGCAAAACGGAACCATCTATGTGTGACATTTGGCCATCCTCCGCAGAGGGCCGCTCATCCAAATTACCTTCAGTGGTATTCGCAAGATTCAAATTTGCTGAACTCAATGCCAACTGAGAACTTTCCTGCCCATCCCCAATGAATTTTTTAATATTACAGGCATTAAACTTTCCAATGGTTCTATCCTCGGAATCTACCACGAGATAGACCACAGGAGTAATTTTTCTCTTAATTTGGAAAGGACCATCCCATTTTGGCTTTAACTTTCCCATGACGTTGCCCTGAGCACTGGAACGGTAGTGAGTACGTACCAATACAATGTCTGAAACATTAAAACTGTGTTGCAATCTCTTCCTGTCATAGTAATATTTTTGTCGGCGTTGTTGTCTCTTAACTCGCTCTTTCACTTGTGCGAGTAATTTTTCTGGCAGACTAACTCGATCCCAAACTGGAAGGTCCATGACCCAATCAAAGGGTAAAACGAGTTCTCTGCCCAAGAACAACTTCGCCGGAGACTGTCCAGTTGTCTCGGAGGGTACCGATCTCACTGCCAGACCAAAAAAGGACAAGTTTCTATCCCAATTTTTGTGATTATTTTGTGCATAACATGAGATCATTTGCTTAATGGTCTTATTGACCTGTTCCGTTAAGTTCGACTGAGGATGATAGGGTGTAATAAAGCGGTGGTTGACTTGAAGTTCTTTGCATGTCTCCCTCATTAAATTTGAGACAAAACACGGCCCATTGTCTGAGACCAAATTTTTTGGGAAACCATACCGTGTGCAGTATTCGTGTACAAACTTTTTCGCCACAGCACTGGCTGTGATGCGCCTTAGGGGATACATTTCTACCCATTTAGTAAAATAGTCGACTACGACTAACAAATGAATGTTTCCCTTAGAGGAAATAGGGAATGGTTCCTTGGTGTCCACTCCAACCACATCTCCGGGACTATTAACAGAAGATGACATCATCTCCCCCCACTTCCGTTTGTTGTCAAATTTACAAGTCTGACATATTTTACAGGCGAGAACATACTTTTTTACATCTTTTCTTACGCCGGGCCAGTAAGCACGCTGAATACAACGGTGGTATGTTTTACCGACACCCATGTGTCCTGACATTGGATGGTTGTGCATCTCAAAGAGAAACTTATCTCTACAATACGAAGGAACTACCAACAACTTTTTACCCTTACGTACATAAAATAATTTGTCGTTTTCAAAAATGTAATTTTTTTCAATTTTTTCATTTTGTATGACTTCTCCAGAACTTTTCTTTTCAAAGTAACCAATTAGGTCACTATACTGCAGTTGCTGTTGAGTCACTAACTCTGACAGATCCAACAAGATCCTCCATGACCCATATATTCGTCAACACCACTCAAGGGTTGAAAACAGTTAGACCCATATATGCGTCATTGCCACTTGACTAGTTAAATGCAAAAGATGCATTTTGACATCTATATACCATATTTTTCTGCTTATAATCTGCAGATTATACATTAAAAATAATTGTAATTTCTTAAGATGTGAGATAAGACCTGCACTATCTCCTGATTTTTTTTCTGAGAGGTTAAAATACATTAAAATATTCTCAAATTTAAACTGTAAATGTTTTAAAGATTTATGGATGATGTGTAAATATGATTAGAAAAATTTAAATTTTTTCATACAAAAGCGTGGAAAAAAAAATTCATTTCTTAAGATATTATTGATTAATAAAATTTCCACATGTGGATTACACACCGCTGCTGACTATAAGATTATACTTTTCTCAAAGTAGTGAAATTTGCACCTGCTGATTATGGGCAGGAAATTATGGTACAGGTTGACATTCAAAAATTCACCTTGGTAAGCTTCAGAATTCCAATTGGTATTTCAGAGGCATTTTCATATTTACTGCATTGACATGCCACTGTTTTCTTTATTGATCATTGATAATTTTTGTTGCACCACAGTCATTTTCTGCACACGAGGGCTAATTAGACAGGGACCTACAATTTATTGCCGATTCTGAACGGCAGGCTTGTTTTTTGTACTCATCGAGAGGTGGGTGCTGTTTTCTTTATTAAGTTTAACCAAAATTTTGTAGTACTGTTTCATTTAGTTGGTGAACATAAAAATTTCATTTGCTTTTGATTTAGTATTTAGTTTCAAGGACTGTGCAGGTAGGAATTTTCTGTTATATATAACCATACAAAACCCGGCACTCCTGAGGTCTGGCGATTGCCAGATTTTTGAATGTCAACCTAAGTATACACATACCAGCGTACCCAAATTAAGGGAACAGATACAAGATGAAAACTTTTGAATATTGACTTATAGTTGTTTAATAGTTGAACCTAGTTGACAGTATTTACAGATGCATGACGTGGATAATACTGATTAGTTGGCAACTATATAAGTTTTTTTTAATTGCGTGACAACAAGAGATTTTCTAGATTAGTGATAACGATAACAACCAAAGCTGAGCTATGAAGAAAAAGGTTAATTTTGCTTATGTTATATACAGCAGATTTTATATATATATATATATATATATCAATCATATATATTGCTGTCCCGCCCCTATAGGCATACAGCGGAGATTCTGCTGTATGATAAATAATTATTGCTGATGCTAATAATTATTTTGAGAAAAAGGAAAAAAATTGAATTTTATGAGAGTGAAATAGAACCTATGCAGTGGGTCATCATAGGGGGAACCCCATGCATGGTTCGAAAAGTATTTACAAAAGAAAAAACTTTGATTTTTCTGTTAACAGTTTAAGCCACTAGCATTCAAAAATCAACACCAAAATATTTAGAGACACAATCATTTCACAAATTTGTAGATTCGGACACATCTGTAATAATAAACAGGAATTCAATACAGCACTCCTCAATCTTTTCAAAACTGCATCTGACAACAGTATTCCAACCGCCTTCTTCAACGACATTTTAAGAAAAATCTTCAACAACAACAGTTTCCCCATTCTCGAGGTATGTCCGGTGATTTTTTGAATACATTTTTTGACTTTTTAATTTATTTTTGACATTTTTCATAATCCTTTTAAAATATTCACTGTAATTATTGTATTCCTGTAACTTTATATATATTTTTCTCATACTTCTTTGAGCTTATAATCTGAAGTTCTGTATATATTTTTCGAATATTGTATTTTTTAACATTTTTTCATTGTCTTTTTTTCGTCCAACATGTTTATGAGAAGGCAGGTGTCAGGGAACAAGGGTTGGCATTTTTAATGCAATTAGGCATAGCCACCCTTCAGAAACACTTCTTGAACCATGCATGTGGTTCCCCCTGATGACAACCCACTGCATAGGTTCTATTTCACTCTCATGAAATTCAATTTTTTTCCTTTTTCATAAAATAATTCTTCTTTTGTATATATACACTGCTGGCCACCGTAAATGCAACACCCTGAAGGAAGCATGCAAATAATATGAAATTTACAACATGCATTAGCGGAGGTGAGATATGCAAATGATTAGAATTTCAGCGCAGACGCACATCACGCGCGCCTGTGGCGCCACTTCAAAGCGCTATTTAAGGCTTGGAGATTTCGACGATTTGAAGTACGGCAATTGTGTTTTTCTTGTGGTTTTTTCAAAAAAATGATCAATTATGCCTCGTAGAAAACAGCGATCATCTTTTGATCAAGTATCCGAGTTCGACAGATGAAGGATAGTGGCCTACCGAGATTGTGGATTATCTTTCAGGGAAATCGGTAGGCGTGTTGAACGAAACCAAACAACTGTAATGCGGATATGTGATCGTTGGATGCAGGAGGGTACGACGGACCGACGTGTTCGATCTCATCCACCTCAGTGCACCACTTCACGTGATGACAGGCGTATTGTGCGTATGGCAGTGACGGATCGCTCAGCCACATCACGAACCATAGCACAGCACATTCAGTCTGTACCGCATCACCCAGTGTCTGTGCGTACCATTCGACGCCGTTTACAGCAGAGTGGTCTGTCCGCAAGACGTCCATTGCTTCGTCTACCCTTGACGCAGAACCACAGAACAGACGTGGCACGCATTGTCCAAAGGTTCTTCGTCAATCGCCAGATTGAATTGCTTTATGTCTGAGGATTTATGTGGCCAGCGGAAGTGTCTGAAGTCAGAAGAGTGTTCCTGGAGCCACTTTGTAGCAATTCTGGACGTGTGGGGTGTCGCATTGTCCTGCTGAAATTGTCCAAGTCCGTCTGAATGCACAATGGACATGAATGGGTGCAGGTGATCAGACAAGATGCTTACGTACCTGTCACCTGTCAGAGTCGTATCTAGACGTATCAGGGGTCCCATATCCCGCCAACTGCACATGTCCCATACCATCACAGAGCCTTCACCAGCTTGAACAGTCCCCTGTTGACATGTAGGGTCCATGGATTCATGAGGTTGTCTCCATACCCGTACATCAGCTCGAAGCAATTGGAACCAAGACTCGTCAGACCAGACAATGTGTTTCCAGTCCTCAACAGTCCAATGTCGGTGTTGTCGGGCCCAGGCGAGGCTTAAAGCTTTGTGTTATGCAGTCATCAAGGGTACATGAGTGGGCCTTCGGCTCCGAAAGCCCATATCGATGCCGTTTCGTTGAATGGTTTGCACGCTGACACTTGTTGATGGCCCAGCATTGAAATCTGCAGCAATTTGCGGAAGGGTTGCACGGCTGTCACGTTTAATAATTCTCGTCAGTCGTCGTTGGTCCCGTTCTTGCATGATATTTTTCCGGCCGCAGCGATGTCGTAGATTTAATTTTTTACCGGATTCCCGATATTCACGGTACACTCGTGAAATGGTCGTACGTGAAAATCCAAATTTCATCGCTACCTCGGAGATGCTATGTCCCATCTCTCGTGCACCAACTGTAACACCACGTTCAAACTCGCTTAAATCTCGATAACCTGCCATTGTAGCAGCAGTAACCAATCTAACAACTATGCCAGACACTTGTTGTGTCATATAGGCGTTGCCGACCGCAGCGCCGTACTCTGATTGGTTCCATATCTCTTTATTTCCATACGCATGCCTGTACCATTTTTTTTGGCTCTTCAGTTTATATATGTGATATAATTTTTTTCCCATGGAGAGTGAAACAAACTAAAGAAGATATCTGGATGATTTTACTAGTTAGATCGTAAACATTCAATGGAAGATGTAGCCGTTGAATCAAGTTAGAAGTTGTGATGAGCTGGTGGAACATAGTTGAAAAGCAGTAGAAAAAATTTTCTTCAAATGAAACTTATGAGTACCAGATTGTACAGCTGTGATCAACCAACAAAAAATAACCTCAAATAAAAGTCTTTATGCATTTTCAATGACTGAAAGATTTATTATGTCTTTTTGTATCATATATTGATGTGTGAAAACATCAGAACTTTTTTCTTCAAAAATGTAACTCCCTTAATTTGTGAACATCAATGCATACAAAGAACAATAATAAACAAGAGATTTTTTGCTGATATGTATGGAATGTGCAATAGGCCTATATTTTTGTGTGGTATTTATGGGTTTATTTTATTTTTTTTAGTTCTCATTTTTTTTTTACTGTTTTACAGCTTTTGTCCATTCACACAGAAGATCAGTCATTATAGCATTATCATCACAGAGATACGCAGCCTGTTGGGTCATAGCCATCAGCAGTTATCAAATGCACCAGAGGAGAATAACAGAGAAGCCCCAACAAGCTTACCACGCATCCTGTATCCTGAATTGGCTTTGCCAATCAAGCCCTCAATCATGGTTAGCCGGTCACATGCAGCTTTACACATACTTGGATGTTTGGATACTCTAACTTCTGCCCAAGAGCACAATTTACAGGTTTTCAATGAAGATTGCTCTCGTCAGACACTCAACAAAGTGTATAGCAAAGAGGATTTTTCTGTGGTCAATAGATTTGATAGTAAGGACATATTTCTCATTGTTATGTTTTGTTTTTCCTTTTGAAGATTGTACATAAACACTTTCAACATGTTTCTATGTTTCCTTGGAAAGTAGTTCTACTACCTTGAAGTATAAAGTCCTATACTGTTATTGGTTAACCGGCGGGCTATCAAAGTCCCTGAATGAATATGCCGAATTTTCCGATTTCTGAGACCGTTTTCTCTCTTGCGGGTTATATACTGAAAATAACAGTAATTTCGCGGCTGCCAACCTGCGTTCAAAGACGGCATACATCGAAGAGGGGATTGGTTTACTTGTTTAAATTACCGACATTTTTCGGAGATCGTTGGGAAAAAATGGGATCTGAAAAAACTCCAGCTAAAATATTCATAGTTTTGTCTTCTAGTCACTATGCGGTCGTGTGGTTAGCGTCGGCGGTTGCCGATCGTGACAATTTTACATTGCGAAAATCTGGATTTGGTGAACTCTGGAGCGGCTCGAGGAAAAAAATTTCTACCCATGCAGAATCTATTTTTTGCGCTACTGACGACATTTTTTGGTCAACAAAGCTTTTTTCTTTCTTTCAACTCCATTTGGCACCTCTCCTAGAGCGGCGCCCAATATGGCCACACGGTCCGCCACTGGAGGGTCCGGAGGGGCATGCTCTTAACAATAGTCAAAGGAAGGAGTTTGTACTAGGAGCATGCTCATTTTACATAACTTCTGCAAGATACCTTTTTTATATTAATGTCCTACCTTTCCAAAACATGTTGTTGGAGAGAATGAAACGTTTGCACCCTTTCTTGTTTTTTGCACTCCCTCTCGTGCATTGCTGGGATGGTACATTACTCCCTCACGTATTGCTGGGATGTTGCTTAACATTGTAGCACCAACAGAACTATTAATTATGTGTGATGAATGGGTTGCACTACAATGCAAAGAATTACAAGAAGTGAAATCAGTTCAGAGAATAGATAGGTATTGGGCAGACATATTCAAACTTTGTAACTTTGAAAGCAGCCCAAAGTTCAAAAATTTTCCAGTTTTGGTGAAGGCTTTTTTATCTTTTTAGCACATGGTAACGCAGACAGTGAAAGAGAGTTCATTGTTAACAAATAAATAAAAGTCTGTTCGAACATTGAAAAATCTGTCCATCCAATGCTTTAATGGAATAAGACATACAAAATCTTATGTTCAAGTGCATGAAAAATTTGAAAAAAATTGTCATTGAGATGCTGAACTCTCTTCTGAATGCAACTCATGATTCGTAATCTATTAACATGCTATTAGGTTGAGAAATTGTTTAAGTAAATAAGGTATTTATATTTTTCTCGTTTTTTCCATTTTGCTTTTTAATTTAATAATTCCTTTAAATTCTGTGAGAAGCTAATTTTTTTTTCATGGATTCGATTTTTTTCGTCATTTTAGTAATGCATGTTTTAGTAGTGACAGAGATAAGATAATTCAGAAAAAATTTAAATGGATTTTAATTTGTGAAGGAAATTTATTTAGAATTATTTGTTTGAACCATTTTTGGCAAAACTTTTAGCATTTCACAGAAAAATTACTCCTTATTTTGCAGATATAGTTAGTTTTGCCGCTGTGTGGTCGAGTGGTTATAGTGCCGGACTCGTGATGCGAGGATCCGGGTTCGAACCCCACAGTGGTGGTCGGCTGAAGTTGGTTTTCTGTGGTTCCCAACTTCAAGGCGCAAATGCGAGCCGATCTCCCCGTTAAAAAGTCTCGCCGCAGAGAGCAACAGTCCTACAACGGTAAATCATTCAACCATAACACTTCACTCATAGTTAGTAAAACTGGGGGCAGATGACAGCACTACACATAACAAGCATTACACAGAAACAAACTTTACGTCAGGGTGCACTACACGTACACGCACATTCCCGCATGTACCGATTCGTTGGGGGGTTCCGCGGGGGGGTGCATGTGTGATGTAGCAGTAGTAGGTAGGGGCTCGGGGATCCATGATGTTCTTAAGTCAGCCACCTCGTTGGGCAATTTGCCTGTTGTGGCGTTGTATTTGTATTTGTATTTGTATTTGTATTTGTATTTGTTGTATTTGTATTTGTATTTGTATTTATTTGTATTTGTATTTGTATTTGTATTTGTATTTTTAGTTCTGCTCCATTTTCAAAATTTCTGCTCCAAAAATGAAATTTGCTGTTCCGAAATAGATGAAGGGCGCTTGCACCCCTGCTTAATACTTAGTTTACAAAGTTTCATTGTTGTGGAAATTGCTTCTTTTTCCTATATTTTTATTCGAAAAATTTATCTAATTCTTAATTTATTTTGTTTTCCCTTGGATAGGTCATGGAGGTGGTTGGGGTTATTCTGGTCATTCAATTGAAGCAATTCGCTTCATGGCTGATACAGATATACTTCTAGGTGGGGTGGGCCTGTTTGGCGGAAGAGGAGAATATACTGCTAAGATCAAGGTAATCAATTTTTCTTTATCTTAATGAAACAAAAAAGGCTTTCGTGGGCCATCATGTATATTAGAATTAAATTTTAAAATTTTACGAGTTTTTTGGCCAATGTTAAGTACCATTTTTGTCGTTTGACGTTTCGTTCGCACAAGTGGCGAACATTTTCAAGAATTTCGTAATGCGGGCAAAAGGCTACTACTTACGGCTTCTCCCTGCTTGAGTCACACTGCCTCATCAGGATTGGTCTGTTGAGCCAGTCTGTTTTCCCCATTGGCCAAAGTTGTTCCTAAGGGCTCTGGATAATGCTTGGATTTCAACCCCATCATTTTTAAAATGGGAAACCAAGCACTGTTGATCTTTATTCTCTCTTCCTTTCTGTTGAAGAAGTTCTTGTGTTTTGAATTTCGATCGCTTCTCTAAAAATACATGGAAAATATCTCCCTTCATTGGATAGCACTTGGGTATTGAAGAGAATTTGGTGATCTTTGGTCAGGGCATTCTCTGCTATGGCTGACGTGTCAACCTGACCCAGTCTGCAATTTCGTTGGTACTCAATTAATCTGGTCGATATCAATCTTTTTGTGGTTCCTATGTACACTTCTCCACAACTGCATGGGATACGGTAAACTCCAGCTGTTTTTAACCCGTCCCATTGATCTTTGGCCAACCTGAGGCATTCACTCAGCTTTTTGGTTGGCTTGAAGATGGTCTTGATGCCAAATTTTCTCAGGTATCATCCAATTCTGTCTGTAACTCGAGGAATGTAAGGGAGAAATGCTTTTCTGGTTGCTGGTTCTTCTACTTTTTGTGAGGCATTTTTTGGATGTATGGCCCTCATTACATACCCGTAGAGTATCCATTGGCCTGGAAAGACCTGTAATTTTTCTTCATCAAAATGTTCTGGCTCACAGATTCTTCTTGCTCTTTCCACCAGAGTTTTGATCGTACCTTGCTTCTGGGCAGGATGGTGATTAGACTCCCGGTGCAGGTATCTGTCAGTGTGCGTCTTTTTACGGTAAACTGTATGGCCCAGTCTGTTGCATTTCCTCGTGACCAGAACATCTAGAAATGGAAGGGTCCCCTCCTCTTTCTCCATTGTGAATTTGATGTTATGATGTATACTGTTCAGATGAACTAGGAACTCTTCAAGTTTCTCCTCCATGACCCCATATAACAAATATGTCGTCCACATACCGAAACCAGGTTGACGGTTGGTATTGAGCTGTCGCCAAAGCTCGGACCTCGAATCTCCCCATATAAAAGTTAGCCACGACCGGGCTGATTGGACTGCCCATCGCCACCCCTTCAGTTTGTTCGTAATATTCACCATTCCAACTGAAATATGCAGTTGTGAGACAGGCGTGGAAAAGGTCCATGATATCTTTTATGAACAGTTGGCTGATCTGATCCATGACATCTCTTAGCGGTACGTTTGTGAATAGTGATGTGACATCAAAACTAACCAATATTTCGTTGGGTTGAAGCACTATATCACTAATCTTTTCTATAAAATGTTTGGAGTCCCTGATGAAATTTTCCGTTTCACCAATGTGTGGCCTCAGCATCGTTGAAAAAAAAAATTGGCATCAAGACCATCTTCAAGCCAACCAAAAAGCTGAATGAATGCCTCAGGTTGGCCAAAGATCAATGGGACGGGTTAAAAACAGCTGGTGTTTACCGTATCCCATGCAGTTGTGGAGAAGTGTACATAGGAACCACAAAAAGATTGATATCGACCAGATTAATTGAGTACCAACGAAATTGTAGACTGGGTCAGGTTGACACGTCAGCCATAGCAGAGAATGCCCTGACCAAAGATCACCAAATTCTCTTCAATACCCAAGTGCTATCCAATGAAGGGAGATATTTTCCATGTATTTTTAGAGAAGCGATCGAAATTCAAAACACAAGAACTTCTTCAACAGAAAGGAAGAGAGAATAAAGATCAACAGTGCTTGGTTTCCCATTTTAAAAATGATGGGGTTGAAATCCAAGCATTATCCAGAGCCCTTAGGAACAACTTTGGCCAATGGGGAAAACAGACTGGCTCAACAGACCAATCCTGATGAGGCAGTGTGACTCAAGCAGGGAGAAGCCGTAAGTAGTAGCCTTTTGCCCGCATTACGAAATTCTTGAAAATGTTTGCCACTCCTGCGAACGAAACATCAAAAGACAAAACTGTACTTCACGTCAGCCAAAAAACCAGAAAACTTTTGAATTTAATTTTAATTTCTTTATCTTAGTTGAAATTGTTTCAATCATATTTTCAAAAGCAATTACTGTAACCACGTCACTAAAATTATAATTCTTCAATGTTAATTTATATACTAATACATCAAAATTTAATTTACATTAATCTTTGTTTCATGGTTCCCTCATTCTAGGCATTCCTTATGCACCCAAAAAAAACCAAAAAAACAAAAAAAAAAACACTCAAGTGTTATATATTCCGAAGCACTGTGATCAACAGTCTCTTGTACTTTTTTAAAAAATGATTATTTAATGGTAGCTGAAAGTTTAGAAACTACCCATTACAAATGGTATTGACATCTCTGAACTTATGGTAAAATATTATTTCCAAAAATATTTTTGTTGGTCTGACAGATATTTGACATTGGAGTTGATGGAGGTGATCAAGAGACAGATGGAGAAATGCTTGTTGAAACTGAGGAAATTCCATATGAATGTGGGGCAAGGTGAATGAATTGATCTAATAAAAAATAACAGTTGTAGTGCATATATATATACACTAAATGCCACCATGTGAATCACCTTTCTGTGACTTTTCCTCATTTCCTTTGTTACCCCTTATGGAAATTTTTTCCCTTAAAATTCTTACTATTCTCTAGGGGGAATTATGAATTTGGTCAATGAAAAGTTTTAATGTATAACAAAAATTATGAATGACAAGGTTTTCAAATTATTTTTATCCTCTAAATTTCAGGCACAAGTATCCAATGCTGTTTGATGAACCTATTCAACTAATAGCACACAGATGGTATGTGGCTCTTGCCAGAATTTCAGGTCCAAGCAGTGACTGCGGATCAAGTGGGCAGTCTGTGGTTACTACAGAAGATCAGTAAGCATGAACTGTTTTTTCTTACACATCCTAATCTGAAGAAATTTTTACTTTATTTTATTACATTTTTTTGTTGATTTTATTTGCATATTATCCAAAAAAATGTATTTAATATTTTTTTTTGCACTGTTATTCCGTTTTTATAGGGTGGTTTTTCATTTCAAAAGCTCCAAAAAGTCGAATAATGGAACAGATGTCAATGCAGGACAGATTCCTCAACTCTTGTACAGGTATCACTAATGTCATCATTACTATTTACAATGTTTGCCAATAGTTCTTTACCAAGCATCAGCCCCTTTGTTTATAACAGTCAAATTAATATTTTTTTTTTCTAGCTATTTAAATTAGTGAGCTCATTGTAGGTTTTCTTGTTTTTTTTTGTTTTTTTTCAGAATCATAACTCCAGATTCGCAAGGCATGTCCCGACCTTCAAATCAAGTTGAGCCTGTTACAGTGCTCAGTAAAGATTTCTCTAAAATGGTTTCACCAGTAAGTTTTTTAACGTAGTTGCAGTAGAACTTCAATTACCTGGACTGCTTTGGAGAAAAAAAGAAATCGGCAAAATCTTCATTTTAAAAGTTTCTTATCTGTGAATGATAAAAAATGTGCTGGTGTTTAGTCACTTTTAGTCATTAACCCTTTATCTACCACATTATGAAAAAATGAGCTAATTATCATATAAATTCTTTGGCAGCTCATTTTAGTTCTAATTAAGGGCTCAAAACAAAAAAATTATAATTTTTGTCAAGAAATTATTTACTACACAACAATTTAATTAACTTGATGCTTGAAAGTTTTGTCAGCACTATACACTTGCAATAAAAAAAATAACAATTCAAATGTATTGAATAATACATAATATAATGAATATACAGTCAAACCTTGTTAGTGCGTCACCCGGTTAACACGTCACTTCGCTTAACGGGTCACTTTTTGGAAGTCTCAATTGTCCTCTGGCAGGAATTGGCACAGCTATGGCTTACTCCGTTTAACGAGTCACTCTGCTTACTAAGTCATATTTTTGCTCTCCCAAGAGTGACTCATTAACGAGGTTTGACTATATATTTTTTTTTACCCCACAAAATAAGTCATGATTTGTTGTATATGTTACTGCCAATGCCCAAAGTTGGCCAGTTCATGAAGTGACCAGCCCAGTTGACCTGACCAATGTCTGAAATTCGGGCTTTCGCTGGCTTCCATATGTCTATCCCTATATATGTACCACTAAGATATCAATACTCAAATTACTTTGATCATTAAGGTTGCCATAGCTCCATAATTATTATGGTTAGCTATGACTAACTGTAGATGGTCATAAATATCACAGAAAAATATGGCAATGCGACAATGACCCTCAGATCATAAGGATGTATAAAGGATCAATATATAGGGGCCGGTTAAAGCCCGAATTTCAGACATTGGCTGGGTCAACTAGGCTCTGTACTTTGGGCTTTGGCAGTAACATATGCATTTGTTAGGGAACATTTTGTAAAAGCAGTGTATTACACATTACACAAAAGTATAATGCAGAAACAATTTTACCCAGGCAAAACATCAAACTGAATTTTATTAATTAACATATTTAAAAAACTAATATTTCCATATTTGTGCTATCATCTGATAAGTATAGTTATACACAGCCTTTGTACTTCAAAATACCAACACCCAACAACATATGTGAAGGATGTTATGAGAGTTAAAAAGTGTGTGGTACTTTAAAGTACTGTGAGTAGATAAAGGCTTAAATTACACATTTAATCATGTTCAGCAGTCATAAAATTACATTAGATATTAAAACAAAATTTTTTTTCACTGAGAAATAGTGTTTTTTCATGAATTACTCAATTATCCAGATGGGGTCTGATCTGGATAACTGGAGTGCTACTGTATTTTTAAATCATATTCTATTTTTCTCATATGGAAATAAATCTAACCATTTCTATTTGTTCATCATTTTGCTTATATTTGATTAGAATGATAAGCATTCATTTCCCCCCTTCTCTAGGATTGCTTTAACTCCCTGCTGAAACTGTTAAGATGGGCATGGCAGTCATTTAAGGCAGGATATTGTGAAGCCATCAATGGTTCTACTATTCCAGCGGTTGCTGCTCTCATTGATTTAGAAAGGCTAGAATATATCTGCTGTGCTAGCCTGCATCTGCTGAGAACTTATATAAATGAAATTTATCCTAATGGACGTTAGTATAAAATATTTTCTTCCTTCATGAGAAGAGTTGTTTTCCATTTTAATAATTATCTATATGCTATCTACAAATCACTTTTTTGAAACTTTTATTTCAACCATTCAGAAAACTTTTAGCTGCATATAATGTGCAGCAGTTTATAACTCGTATCAAAAAATTCTAATTTTTTTAAAATTTTTCTCTTATAAATATAATGTACAAACAAATGTAACGTAATGTACTTTTATTACTTTTATAATATAATGTACAAATTATACTCAGAAAAATATCATGGCAGTACTGTGATCACAGAAATTATGAACTCATGATGTCATAGATATTGGATGCATAAAAAATGATGTGCCGCTCCAGTTTTTTCTCACTTACTTTTCACTTCACCAAATGTACTAAGTTGTGGGGCTATGTTAATCTTTGATTTTTGTTTGATAGTGATAAGAATAGAGAGACACCCAGGCTCTGTCACACTCAGTGATATAAGTAATTTGTGTTTGCCTGACAGGTAGTAAATCAACCGACTAAGTAGGTTTAATCAACCAATAACAAAACTCCAAGTCAAAAATTAGATGGATGCATGTTGATTTCACGCACCTAAAAATACAACTTAATCATTGGATTCAATCAAAATTGTATGACATCTGAAATCTATGCCTTGATCAAAAGAGAAAAAAAATTATATACTAGATTAAGAAAGCATTCTTATTATCTATTTAAAACTGCTTATAATTGTGTAGCTAAGGAACTGAAATTGAAAATCATAAACATTAAAAACGAATATCATAGAAAACAATTTATTAAATGTAATACAAACCAGCAGAAATGGAAATTCATTAATAATACCATCAATCATAAAAATCAAAATTCAATTTTTCCAATTTTTTCTAACAGCTTGGAACTAGCAAATCAATTCAACACCCATTTTAAAGATAACAATGGTAATCTAGCCTTTAACAATACTAATGAATTCAAAAGTCATTTATATCCAACTGTAAATTATTTTGTTTTGTTTGTTGTAGATAATACTGATGTCCTAAATAATCTAAGGAGCTTCTAAAAGAAATCTACACCTGACTATGATTGTAGCAGTATATATCTTATTAAAGAATTTGCACGCAATAATGTTGAATGTCTAACAAAATTTATCAATACATCATTTTATTCAGTCACATTTCCTGATTCCGTAAAACGAGCAACCATCATTCCGATCTACAAATCTGGAGAGAAAAATTCCCTTTTCAACTACAGACCTATATCCATTCTCCCAATTTTTTCCAGAGTTATAGAAAAAATTTTACTATCTAGAATTTATAAATTCCTTAACCCTAACAAATTTCTTTGCTGAAAATCAATATGGTTACATAAAAGGACATGGTACCAAAAACGCTCTATTGAGCTTCTCTAAATTTGTTTATAACAGTATTGCAGCTGCAAATTTACCCTGGCCATATTTTTTCACATCTCAAAAGCTTATGACAATGTAAATCACTCAATTCTCATTAAGAAACTCAGTTCTGCTGGAATCAGAAGTAATACACTGAACTAATTCACTTCATACCTAACCAATCGTAAACAAAGTGTTAAAATTAAAACACTCTAAGTGTTTTAATATAGTGTATATCACTATACGGAGAGGAGTCCTCCCCCCCCCCCCAGGGATCAAATTTAGCCCCCTTACTTTTTATAATATTCATAAACAAGTTATGTAAACTAAATATTCATGGTACTATGATTACTTATGCCGATGATTCAGTACTGTTATATTCTTCCAACGATTTGGATACACTAACAACTAAAATAAATCAAGATCTGTGCTTAATCAGAAAATAGTTTCTAGCTAATGGATTTAACCCTAAATCTTTCAAAGACTAAAGTCATTCTTTTCAACTTAATTTACTCAGAAATTGATTTTAATCTAAAATTCGTAGTCCAATATGTCTGATGAACCTCAATTGCTCCTGTCAAAAAATTCAGCAGGTGCAAAATATCTAATATCTTGGAGTTTACATTAGTAGCAATTTAAAATGGAAACTTCATGCACTGGAAATAGCTAAAAAACTATGTTTTATCGTATATAAATTTTATTATCTGAAACAAAAGGTAAAACGGCAGAATTTCTGAGAGAAATTTACTATGCAGAGTTTTTGTCAATTATGGTATAATCATCTGGGAAGGCATCTACAGCCTATTTGTTCTATTCAAAACTATTTACAGTGCTCGCTCTCAAATCTCAATTTATAGAAATTTAAATCGACTCTCCATAAGACATAACGTCATCTATCGAATCATACTCTACATATATTGTAATAAATCAAAATGCACTCAGAGAGAGTCCATATCACTGAGAAGACCAAACAAAATTTACTGCATACCCTCATTTAGAAAAGAAATATTTTGCAAACATTTTTACTACCTTGCTCCTAAATTATTTAATGCTTTACCGTTGGTAATACAGAATTTATCTAAGTTTGCATCATTTAAAAAATCGCTTTTTGAATTTCTAATAGCAATCGATGATATTGATGTATATTTTAAATTATAGAAGCGAATTATATTATTATCAATATGCCTGTAGTTGCCTCATATCAATTTTTATTGTATCAAATGCTATTGTTATGTGAACATGTATTTCAATATAATTGTTACAAAAAATTTATCCAAAATCATTTTATTATTTAACTTTATTTTTTATTATAACTTTTGTGTTATTTATTTTTTGTTTCTTTCGCCTTTACTTTTAATTAGTTGCTCTGTACAGGCTCAGGCCTCTAGACGACAAACATTGAGATTTGACTGTTTTATGTGTTATTTAACTTTAGAAACAAACATAAATAAATTCGAAATAAAAAAAATTCAACTGTGAATCATACTCAGATATCAATCTCTTCCCATTTATTTATGCTTCCACAAATTCCTTTAGAGTATTTATTAAAGGATTCATTTCATAAAAATTTTGTGTATTCGTTTAGTCATTGTAATAATTTTTGTATTCTTTCCTAAAAATACAAAGATCATTCTACTGTTTTTTAATAATTTTTTTACCCTTTTTGATATAAAGAATTTTTTCAAATAGCAATCTCAAAAAAGACACCACCAGAAATACCAAAATTGGCAGAATGTGTGGCCGATGCTCAGGCTTTGCTCCATCATATATTATCAGATCACCTTCCTGCAAACACCACAAAAGTGTCATTTTCTGGTTTGCAGTCTTCATCTTCTACTTTGGCTCTCCTTAGCAATAATGTTCAGGTTGTCCTTGATGAATGCCATGAAACATTTCTTTCGTGCTTCCAAGCATTTTATCCAAGTTCACAGCTGAAATGGCGGGGACTGTGTGATTTACTTCTTACTGTGGATGTGGTAAGGTGAATTTTTTTTTAGTTTTATATTGCTACATTGCTTCAAAAAATTAAAATAATTTAAATGCTCTGATTCCAATGAATTTAATTGAGAATACATTTATTTTTGGTCATTAAAAAACTTATGTTGAAAAACAATGGCTTTTTAATTCTATAAAACATAGGCTTATATGTTGTCCATTTTTATTATAAACTTCATGTTTTTAAAGGATAACTGACGTATTTTCATATTTTTTTAAGATAGCCAAAATTATATTGTTAAATATTGCTGATGTTCTTATAAAAATATATACATTTCTTTTCTTTTTTGCATTTGATCTCCAGAAAATATAAAATTACCACTGTTTTTTTATCTTCTTTTCAAATTTTTGGTAGCCATGGGTTGAAGAATGTGGAGAAGGGGATTATCTCCTGTCAGCAGTGTTGGCTTCATTATGTGGACCATCTGTTCGTTTGACATCTACCTTGCCAGTTACTCTTGAACCTGATGCCACAGTTGATGCTTCACCTGTTTCACCAGAGCTGAACACTGAAGTCATTAGTCCAGTTGCTTCCAATGGTCAAACCCAAGAAATGTCACCAGGTGTTGGATGCTCAGAATCGTATCGTTATCCAGTTTTAGTTGAGACTATTACCCAAAGAACAGAGGTATGTATTTCCTATTGTATTAAACATTGGGGTGTATTTCCATACATAAATAACATTATACCCTAAAAAACTTAATTTGTCAATTTAAACATTTATTAATTCAAAACTTAATTTATGTATATATATTTTAGATTTTTTTAACGATAGTTATTTTTATTCCAACCTCTAAAGGGGAGGGGGGGGGACTGCAGATGGTACCCAGCAGTCTATTATCTGCATTAAGAAATTCTGACTTTTTTCATACATAACCCATAGATTATACACACAGTAAATTACAATACTTACATAATAGTGATGAACATTTCATTTTTCTTTCAGAGAGAGTGCGGCAACCCTAGTCCTTGCTCTTTCAGGGAAGTCTTGGACCGCTTACTGGCTATTATTAAGCAACCAGTCAGAGCTACTCTTCGTCATGTAAGTCTGTATTTATTATTTTTACATTATTTTGAAAAGAACAAAGGCACAAACGTTTTTTTTATTTCTTTCCCACATGGAAAGAAAGAGCTATTCTTCTGGTTATTATTAGGGTCTGTTATTTGCATGTTTATCATAGAAAGCACTTATGATTTGATCTAATTTTCTTTCAGGAAACTGTTAAACATTCTCCTAAATTGATAACAAATGCTTGTGCATTTATTGCTGTTATTGTAGCTGAGCTATCATATCAGACTGCTGGCACAGTGGTGAGTTAATTCATTTTCATAATGGTAAATAATTAAATGAGTAATGAATCAACAATATTAAATGGTAAATAACAGAGCCATAATGCCACTTCTGACAAGGAAATGGAGAAACAAAATGAAAAATATGTGCAAGACTGGAAATGAGCAAGTTAACGAAATTGTATGTGAATGATTTGTGGATACCAGATCTAGAAAACTGCCAATATCTGGGCCAGTGGTTCAAGCTGAAGCGAAAAACAATTTCCAAACAACTTAGGAAGGAAGATTTCCACACATCCAATGGGTGGCTAGAAAGTTTTCGAAAACGACATTCAATAAAATTCAAGGAAGTATATGATGAAGCTGCTGATGTTGATCCTGAGACTGTGAATAATTGCAGCAAAAAATGTTTGAAAATTGAAGGATACGATGTTAAAGATTAAAGACATAGCAAATGGAGATGAAACTGGATTGCTCTACAGGGCCCTACCAAACAAACCTCTTTGCTTGAAGGGAGAAAGTTGAGCTTTAGGCCAAAAGTCAAAGGAAAGACTTACTGTGTTTTTGAATGCTTTCATAAAAGGAAAATCCTCTGGTTATTGGTAAATCCATCAACCCACATTGTTTTAGGAATATAAATCCAAAAACTCTACCAGATGAGTTTAAGGCAAACAAAAAGTGTGGATGATAGCTAAAATCATGGAAGAGTGGCTTGTTGCCTTTAATGCCAGAATGAAGAAACAAAAATGACAGGTTCTGCTATTTCTTGACAATGCGACTAGTCATCCTCACATTGAGCTTTCTACTGTTCGACTGGCTTTTTTTCCACCTGGCATAACTAGTGTTGCGCAGCCAATGGATCAAGGAGTGATTTGCAACGTGAAAACAAATTACTTGAGCTTTGTAATACAATCACTGCTGGCAAGGATGAAAAATGCATCTGGGTTTCTATCTATCAAGTTTATTGGATATCTATCAATAATAAAAATATTATATCCAATATAATCTATCAAGTTTATTGGAGTTAACAAAATCTATCGACATACTTGTTGTGGTATTGTGGCTTTCGCAAGAATGGAAAAAATTTGATAATTAAACCATAACTCTGTTTTGTGAAAACAGAAAACTTTTCTTTCCCAGAGAAATCAGTTCAATAGAAGAATCAGTCAATCATGAAATTGATAATCTACAAGACGCATTAGATGCATCAAAAGCAAGATTGAATGCAATAGACTTTGTAACAGTTTATGATAAATTAGCTAAGGCAGCACCATACGAAAACTATTGAAACTGCTATTTTGGGGCAAAAAGTGCAGTTCAGTGCCTTACGAATTTGCAGGACCTTGCAGCTTATAAAAATGACGTGGAACTTTTGAGCGTGCACGAATGTGTGCAGGAAACTGTTCTTGATTATTTCAAAAAATAATTCACATATAGATAAATATGGCCATCTTTCTTTCCCAAAGGTTATTGGTTGTTGATCTCACTGTCATTATTTTGAAAATAAGGTATGCATCATTTCTCAATTATTTTTAATTTTAAATAATTTTTTTTTCACTTTTGACATAAGTAACTGTTCATTCTATTGCTATTCAGAAGGGTGTTTCATAATGAAGTCTAACTATTTGCGCATTAAGTATGAAATTTCAAATGTGTAGTAATTTGAAATAACATAAAAAAATTCAAAATAAGGGAATAGTAATGCATGCCACTGTTTAATATTCGTCGGTCTGTAGTATTTTGGATGATATTTTCAAAATTTAAGTTTTGCATAATGGTAGAAAAAAATACTGAATATATTTTCGTGTGCACCTTTATAAAACATAAACCTGTCTGTAACGGAAACAAATTTCAGTCCCTTGATGTTCCGTTTTACACAGGTTTCACTGTATTCAATTCCTTCCTACAATTCCTGTATTAGTGGTCTGTTATAAACTCTCTGAAGCTTGAACTTAATAGATTTGGACAAAATTGTTCTATCAAAATCAATTTCTTATTTCACTTGCTTAAACCATAGAGAAGGATAATTGCTTTCAGGAACTCAAATGAAAAATGTCTTCAATGAAATCTAGTCCAAATTTAAGAGGACTTTTTTAATGTAATCATGAATGGTGCAAATCCTTCAATTGGTGCAGTGTGACCTTGCAGGTGCTGACGCCACTAAAAACAAAAAATCCAATACAGATCCTTCAGAGACCAGAAGTTTGAGAAATTTCTATAAAATGTGATAAGTTTACTCAGAGGTGTATTTACCCCAAGATGGCCAGTTCCGAGGGGCAGTTAATTTTTAGTGATTATTGGTCAAGAACATCAAATTGGAGTGATGGGGGCAAATCCTTGAATTCACCTCTGAGTTTGCTATGCCTTTTGTTAAATAGCAACAACCCTCTTTAGCTACATTGAAGCAAAATGTTTCAGGGATTTGGCAGAGTTAATACTAGCTTCATTTCTCAAATCTTACTGGAACATATCCTGGATATATTAATATAAAAAAGATATTAGATAATAATATTGAAAATTACCATGAATATTTGATGAAATGTTTTTGATAATTTCAAAAAACATTTTATCAAGACAGTGTGCAAGAAAAAGAAATAAGTATAAAATAATGCAATTAATATTAACACAAACTTTTTCTTTCCTCAACAGCTTGACTTACATGGAACTACTGGCCAGATCTTACACATGACACCTTCTAGATTTACTCGTGTCAGTCAAAATAGAACATGGAACACGGGCAATGGATCACCTGATGCAATCTGTTTTAATGTTGACCGTCCAGGCATTCTGGTTGCTGGGATTTGCATTTATGGTGGTGCTGGAAATGAATGGCATTATGAAGTGGAATTGTTAGATGATGTGAGAGTAGTGATAATTTTAATGTATCTGCACTTTAGATTTTTAGAAAATATTCTTGAATTATGCATAAAAAAATATTTTTTCATAAACATCATGACATTTACTCAAAATAATGGTAGCATATTTGCTCTAAGAATTAAAAACAATTGTCCTCTGTAAATATTTGTTTTCAGGTTCTTCAGAACTAATAGTTTTTTTCCCAGCAGAGTGGTAATGGTGTTGACCCCTCACATACGCAACGATGGAAAACTTTAGCGATCATGCGTGGAACATTTGGGCCAGAAGATTGCTATGGTGATGTTGCAGAGATAAAATTTGAGAAGCCTGTTCCTGTTAAAGTAATGAATTTCAAATCTTATTCTATGTTATTATTGTTGGTGTTTTTTGTGCGATAAATTTATGTGAAGTATTTTTGCATAAATGTTTTCACTTTTGGGCCATATAAAAGGTAGATTGTTTTCAAAAACCAAGTGTGAATGAATAAACACTGTTGAAATCAATCAAAATATATATGTTTAAATTTAAAAAGTATTTTCTGCTGAGGCATCATCAGATTAAAATCAGTAGCACATTATCTAATTCTATTTTACATGTATATTATGTTTGACTTTACTTCTCCTGCATCTTATCTCAAAATTGTGGAATATTTTATTAATGGCTTTGTAATCCAGAATTTGAATTCTGCAGGCCAGAGTCAGTACATTCATGAAGTAAAAACATTTGGTACCTGGCAGCCAACTGTACACATTCACAAAAACTGCCTGCCTAAAAATTACACGTGTGCCAGTTCCTTCCAGTTTGGAAGATTTATGGTAGTACTGAACACATGAACATCTACAACTTCAAACACACACTTTTATTTGACCACTGGTCAAAAATATTCAGAATTATATATCATACAGTTTTGTGTGTATTAATACGTAAAGGTTTATGGGTTTTTTGTTTATTTAATGAATTTTTTTTTGTTACTCAGAAGGGCTCTCACAGGGCAAAAATTTACATTGAAGCTCATACTTATAAATTTTGCAAGAATGCTTGTCCATTTAAACCATATATTAATCTTATTGTCTAAAAACTTCTTGTTTGGACGTAGTTTATGATGAAAAAAAGTAAGTGCTGTGTGATCCGCATAGAATTGTTGATATTTTTTGTAAATTCAGTGAAAATAGTTTTACGTTGGAAGAGATGGTATGTATAAATCCTCTCACCTATAAGCATACTTGCCATCTGCTATGTTATTTCCATAGTTTCTATGGATTTCTACCATAAAATACAAAACTACAGCGAATCATGAAAAACTATAGAAGTCTGGATGTTTTTTTTAGAAATTTCTTTTGTTCAGGAATTTCATTGAATTCCATTATCCTATTGAGTACAAAATGGCAGCATGCAAAACTGTATTTCCAAAGAATAAATATCAAATTGATAACAAATCAGCAATTGACATAAAAAGGTGCAGCTTGCACTAAGATAACTTATCGTGGCCTAGAGTTCTTTTTGATAAATAAAAGAAATTTCAAATTTTACTTGCAGATGGCACAGTAAAATGAAAAACCCGACATCCTAAAATTGATTTTCTGTGTATGTATCTCTGTGGGAGCTGCCGTTGCCAAAAAAAATTTTGTTTGAAGGGGGAGAACCCCCTCCCCCCCCCCCCTCCAACCCTGGCAAAGAAATATTGCCACTATTCAGAGAGGCTTGGTTTCAAGGTTGACATGTATGCCTATAGGTGAAAATTAGCCTTTTTTTATGGATTTGATCAATTTTCATATTTTGACTTTTTACATTTTGAAAATGCTTCTATATTTTTATAGAATAATTAAAATCATAATTTTATAGGAGAATGCAAAATATGCTATTCGCTTGAGAAATCATGGTGCAAGAACTAACAATGGTGATGGAGGCATGTCTCAAGTGAAAGGTCCCGATGGATGTATTTTCACTTTTACTGATTGTTCTCTTAGTTTCAATGGGACTAATCATACCAGAGGCCAAATTCCACAAATTCTATATTATAGGTAAAATCATTCCTCCACATATTTTATAATGCATTTTGTATATACAGTCGAATCCACACGAGCACACTTTTAGCGAAAGTCTAGATTTTACGAGCAAATTCATGCATTTTGTTAGGTACAATTCTGAGTGTATGAAAATCCCTTCTCTTTTAGGGAGCAAGTTTTCTACAGTAGCTCTGATTTAAAGAGGTATTCGAAAGGAAATTATTGTAAAAATCAATACAAAATTGGAAAGAGAATGAAAAGTAAATGCTAGAAGAGCCACAAAACTGTTTGACTTTCTTTTACACCTCTCTCATAATATGGAGATATTGCACTTTGACATGGGATGACTGTAAATCAAATGGTTCAACAAAAAGTTTTTCATGCCTTTAGGTTTGTTGTCAATGTGCAGGAACAGCAACATTTTATCTATAAACAAAGAATGAGAATGGAAAATGAAGGATAAGAAACTGACCAATCAGAATTTTTTAAAAAGCAGGTAATTCAGCCCATGCTAAACTTCTAGTACAGACTCCATGTATTTGAGTGTGAGGCTCATCAGTAGAATTTTTTTCTTTTCCATGTGTTTTGCATTTTTTTAGAAAAAAATATCCAGAATCAAAGTTTTCAATGTCAAAGTTATATATAAATTTTTAAGTTACTAGAAAAAAATGTGGAAATAGATATTTTATGTGCCAATAATAGATATAATCTTGTACAAACGCGGATGCTCGGACTCCAAGTGATCACTGTCAACTGCCCACTACACCTCAAGCTCAAAATGGAAGCAGTCTACACAAACGCAGATAGGTTTAGGAAAAACATTCAACCAGAACTTCTAGACTTTGACCCCAATAACTTTGAAGCATGGGAGCATGGCTGTCACCACCACCCCTCCTGCTCAACTATCCCCGATCAAATTTCGATTGACAGCCACGATATAAAACTAGCAAACACCCACATATACACAGATGGCTCCAAAACCGATGAAGGCATTGGGGCAGCCTATTGTGTATACACAAACAATACAGAAAATCAAACGTGGCAAGCAGCACTAGATAAAAACAATAGTAACTTCCAAGCAGAATTGTTAGTGATAGAAGCAGCTGCACAATACGCAACGGGAGCAGAAGAACGAGTTTTAATAATAACTGATTGCCGCTCCTCCCTTCAAGCACTTCTATATCCAACAAATAGAAACACAATAGTACGTGTATTGAGGCGGCATCTATTAAATAACCCAAAAATTTTCCTAAGTTGGACCAAAGCCCATGTAGGTAATCTTAGAAACGAGAGAGCAGACTCTCTAGCCAAAGCTGCAATCAACTGTGACAATAAACTTGATAACCCTTTCCCACTAATGCTCCTGAAGCGACATTTTAAACAAGCAACCCTCCAGAAATGGCAGCAAATTTGGGACCAAGGAACAACAGCTAGGAAAGTGCACGAAATTGTCCCTCGAGTCACATACAACACACTGGAATAGGGAGGTGACTATCTTCATAACAGGACACGGCCCATTCCCTATATATCTACACGAATGGAAACGCCGCTGAACAGACAAATGTGCCTGCGGTATAGTGGGTACTCCTGTTCACTATGCAACAGAGTGCAAATTTACAAAACATCTACACATGTACAAATATTCTGAAAACAATGGTTCACTCAAATAATCAAAAATTAAAACACGGCAGCAAGGATTACAAGCCTTGTCAGATATATACACGCCAACGAAAAACAACAAATCTGTCCACCAGATTTATAAAATAATGTTTTAAATGTTACAAAAATAAGGGGGAGAAAAAAAGAAATGGATTAAAAAAACAACAAAAATCATATCCACATGACTGCCACTACTAATACATAACCATTACATGTACAAGATATAGCATGTACTAACGGGACCCGAACAAGAATTTTTATGACATTCCTGTTACAATGATGTAAATGTGATAACCACAAGTGTCCTTCATTCTGCTATTCTAGCTAGGGTGCTAGGCGGGACGACACGAATGGTTTCATAATAGCCATTACACACATGTAGTTAATATTTTATATATATTGATTTTTTTTTTAATATAAATATAACCAGCCAGAGCGAGTCAACCAAAACACCCAGACCGAAGCTGATCCTTAGCTAAGGCTCTCTCCATACAATCCCCCATTTAAACCAAGCCCACATTGCTCACCAAAATAAGTTTAGGGCGAGACGACTCAACCTGGCAGTTATATATATGTATGTAAATGTGTGTGTATGTGTATTTCTCTTTCCTCTTTCAAGTTCTTCATGCATTTCATGTCCACAACACACGTGCGTACTCATATTGCCATATTCATGTTGCTCACCAAATAAGGTGCTAAGTGAGATGCCACTGGTGATCCCTAATTGTATATATATTCCCCCACACAATACTTCTATTTTGTATATTTTCATTAAAACCACCGGAGCAAGTGAACTCAACCCAATAAAACTGATGTTGGCTTCTAGTCCACAAGTTATCAAACCCATTTGCTCACCAATAAGGTGTTAAGTGAGATGACTCGCTCCGATATATATATATATATATATATATTTCTTATTTCACAATAAGATTCTCATTTATTTTTCTTTTTGTATCCTGTGTATATAATATGGCAAGTGTAAGATAACAGATGAGATGGCATGGGGGGGGGGGGGATCAATTGCTTTTAAAACATACCTCCATCCTAATATGTGTACAGTCATCTTAACTAAACCCCGAAATTTCTCCAACTCCTAATCCCATCTCGTCTGTAATCACCACAAAATTTCTTAATCGCGACAGTACCCAATTGTCCAGGGAAAATATGTTGTAAAAGTTTGTATGTTTTTTTTTTTGACACAAAATAGTGTTCCAGACTCTGCCACAAAGCTGGGCTGGAAAAGATCTCGGCAACGGGATACGTCCAGTGGCAAAGTTCTGGCGTTCATTCATTCATGTACATACTCGCCATAGGCACTTAGTTTCCCATAATTTTATTTTTGTATCTTGAAAATGGATTTATCGAGTGACTGGATTCAACAAGCATTTTCACAGTAAATGAGCTCCTCATTATAAACGGGTCTGACTATAATCTTGAGTTAGTTTAAAAAGGTAGTAAACAATGAAAATTCCATCAATTCAAGTAAAAAGTATTTATTTATTCAACTATTATTTTGAAAATGCAGCTCATGTTCTTCATTACACAAATTTTGTTAATACATGGTGTCTGTAATTAAATTTGCAGTTTTCAAAGCTGTCTACAGCTTTAATTTGCCATCAGAAACCTATGACACTTTGGGAACATCTTAATGGAAAAGAAATTGAGAGAAAAAAATAATATCAGTTCCAATATTCATTACTAGAGGTTGTGCTCTATTCATTGTAGTGCACATGTTAATTTTTTACAAGCATGTGACCAAACTGTTGAAGTTTCATGGCAAAGTATCTGAATATTTTCAGCAGAATCATTTCCATTCCCATTTCTTTACTAAAGAGTATGCTTTGCTCCTGTAACCCCTTCAATAACACTGGTTTCACATCAATAGCTATGATGAGTTTTCAGTCTATAAAGGGGCTTCAAAAATTGTCTGTCTCTTCAGTAAGTTGTTTCTAAAGTTTCAATTTTTTAATTGGTAATTAAGGCTATAGCCAGCTCAGATTACACCAACTTCAATTATAGGCACTCTTATATTAGGATTCTTAATATTAAAAAAATGAATCTATGGAACCAGAGCATAAACTTTTCATATATCATCAGAAATCAACTGTTCTCAGAGTCATTATAGTAAACCACTATAAATTTTACCTTTTTTGCCACCAATTTTTAAATACATCAAATTTCTAAAACATTTTTTTTTATCTGCTTAAGTTTTGGGGTTTATGAAATATTATCAATCCTTTGTTTGTGTGTTTTTGTTTTTTTGTTGCAAAAGTGAACAAAAGTGTGATCTCAATGAAATGTGGTTTCTTCTTCAGTACTCCACAAGACACTGAAACACTACAGAGTTCCAGAGATCTTGCTGAAATACAAGCAAGGAAAAATGCTTTAGCGATTTGTAATGCTGTTGTGAAAACTGCCGTCAAACTCTTCAGAGAAGCTCAAAATGCAGATGGTAAAATATAAGTTTTTATTTTCTGAATTTATTCTTCATACCATAAAATAATTTATTTTATTTTTGCTTTATTTTGCACAGTATAATATTCAAAAGTTTAGGCATGGTAGGAAAATTGCAATAAACAGAAAACTAGATAACATAGCAAAAAAAACATTTCATGACATTTTTCTAAATGCATACAAGGCTGATTATACACAGATTAAATTTAAGAAAAAGTATATATCTTTTTACTGGTTGTACTGAAACATGAAAAATAAGTGTACCAAATGTTTAAAACAACAAATCAAGGAGAATTGATTTAATCGATCAATCAAATAAAGGAACGAATAGCGGGGGGGGGGGGGGGGGGGGGATCTGAATTCTTAGGTCAAGTACAAAAAATATTTTATATTCAATAGTTGCCATCACTTTGGATTGTTTCAAGAACTTTGTTTTGGCAAAGGATGTTTACACGCTGAGAGTTTTTTGTAAAAATTTATTCTTTTTAAATATTCTGTTAGAAATACAAATATACAAATACAATACAAATACAACGCCACAACAGGCAAATTGCCCAACGAGGTGGCTGACTTAAGAACATCATGGATCCCCGAGCCCCTACCTACTACTGCTACACCACACATGCACCCCCCCCCCCGCGGAAACCCCCCAACGAATCGGTACATGCGGGAATGTGCGTGTACGTGTAGTGCAACCTGACGTAAAGTTTGTTTCTGTGTAATGCTTGTTATGTGTAGTGCTGTCATCTGCCCCCCCCCCCCCCCCAGTTTTACTAACTATGAGTGAAGTGTTATGGTTGAATGATTTACCGTTGTAGGACTGTTGCTCTCTGTGGCGAGACTTTTTAACGGGGAGATCGGCTCGCATTTGCGCCTTGAAGTTGGGAACCACAGAAAACCAACTTCAGCCGACCACCACTGTGGGGTTCGAACCCGGATCCTCGCATCACGAGTCCGGCACTATAACCACTCGACCACCACAGCGGCATTAGAAATTTAATAAGTTAAAATTAATTTCTGAGTTGGAAACTGTGGTTATTTAGAATTAAATTCTTGAAGGAAATTTCTCTCAAATACAAATCTTAATAAAGAAGTTGGCAACGCCGCCTTTGTTTACAAACACCTACGTTCGAGAGCTCTCTATTTTTTGTGAATATTAGACAAATTTTAACAAGATATTACATGATAGGGATTATATTCTGAAAAATGTAAGTACCAAGTACACGAAAAATATAAAATTCACGTAAATTTATCAAAATATATAATGTAAATATAAAAAGCACATGTAACAAATTGACAACAAAATAACAATCGTAGTGACATCTGTGAGTCAAAAAGTGAAACATAAAAAAAAAAATCGGGAAGTATGGAATGTAAGAACTGTAAAGGTGCCATTGTGGACAAGACTGATGTATTTCAATGTAAAAAATGTACTCTGATGCTACACCCGGTTTGTGTAGGAACAAGCGAGAGTGCTTTTAGAAGAATTGCTAAAATAAAAAAAAGATGCTTATTTATGCCCCAAGTGTGAAAGTGTTAATGCGGAGGGAATCGAAAAAATCAAAGCTGGCTTTGACGACAAACTTGACAAACTGGAAAAAAATCATTGAGAAACTTCGACAGGAGATGAAAAATGATTTTACTGCTGCAATCGGAAAACTGGCAACAAGACAAGAGGAGCTGAACAAAGAAACAGTTGATATAACAAGGGCAATAACTTTTAATTCACAGTGTGTTGAGGATCTCGGGAAAAAGATATGTGAAATGAAATTATACATTGAATGTATTGATAAGGAAAATAAAGAAATTCAATTAGAAAATCGAAACCTAAAAAAAGAAGTGAAGGAGCTCAAAATCAGAATAAATGACATAGAAAACAAGAGTAGAAAAAACAACATTGAAATAAATGGAGTTCCAGAGATGCCTTCAGAAAATATCGTAGAAATTGTGAATGTAATAAAGCAAGAAATGGGGATATAGGAAAACACAGAAATAGAGAACCTGCATAGAGTACCCACAAGAAATGAAAATAAAAGCAAACCTATAACAATAAGATTTGCAAGTGAACAAACACTCAAAAAAATTATGGATACAAAAGGCAAAGTCTCAAGAATTGACAGCTGATACAGTAAACCACAACTTCGCATCCAACAGAATATATATAAATGAACATCTTTCACAGGAGAGCAAACGTTTGTTTTTCCTGACCAGAGAGTTTAAAAAGAGCAACGACTTCAAGTATGCTTGCGCAAAAGATGGAAAAATTTTCCTCCGGAGACTTGATGACTCTAGAATCATAAGAATAAGGGATGAGGAAGACCTCAAAAAGTTGAGTGCTGATGAACAATGAAAATGATATAATAGACTCGTACCAACAACAACCTACTCTGGAGGAAATATGTGAAGTAAATAATTTTTTAAATTATTCCTTAAAAAGCAGCAAGAACATTAATATCCTCATCATGAATATACAAAGTTTAAAATCCAATTTTGATAATTTTCTGGTATTTTTGAGGTCATTACCACAACATATAGATATTATATGCCTAACAGAAATATGGTTAAAGGAAGAGGAATTATTCAATTATGACATTGTTAATTATGATCATTTGAATGATTATCAAACATATTCTAACTGTAGAACGTATAACAAATCCGAGGGGGTCATTATGTATATTAATAAATCAATTAAAAGCCTCAAAAACCCTTGCAATTTCATAACTGCTGAAAGCTTATGTATTAACCTGCCAGATTGTGATATTGATATTTTATTACTATATAGATCTCATTCATATACTATTTCACAGTTCAATGAGGAGTTTATAAATAAAGGCCTTTATTTCAAAAACAAAAAAAAGCATGTTAATCACTGGGGATTTAAATACAAATACAACGCCACAACAGGCAAAATGCCCAACGAGGTGGCTGATAAAAAGATGCCCATAAAAATATGGTTGTCATATGTTTCAAAAATACAGCAACCCAATTAAAAATGCAATTAACACAAATTACACATTAAACATTAATATATTAGAGAATAATAATGAGGTATCAAATTATCTTGACATAATGGCTGTAAATGGCTTCATTGCTTTACAGGAGTCAGTAACCAGAGAATTACATGAAGGAGGTACTTGCATTGATCATGTTTTTTTATAGATCAAATAAAAATACTTTACAAAATTCTCTGTACTTAAAACACACGTTACTGATCACTATCCAATACTTGGTTACATTGATTTTCAAGATCAAAAGAGTAGTAAAAATAATAAAGAATACTCCAAAACAAAAATTGATTATGCTAAATTTGAAAGATTCATATCAAATGTATCCTTCGGAAATGTTTTCTCAGAAAAAGAAACCAAACAAAAATATAAACGGTTTACAGATATTATCTCACTCAATTCTAACCTCTGGACCAAAACACAACAATGTAAATGTAATAGAAAAAATGAGTGGATTACTAAAGATCTCATACTGAAGATAAATACTAAAGAAAAGTTATGTAAAAATATAGGAAATATCCCAACATACTTGCATATAAAAATGAATATAAGAATTATGATAAAATGTTAAAATTTCAAATAAAAAAAGCTAGACAAGAATATCTAAAAAACAAATTTATTGAATGCAATAGAGACAAACGAAAACAATGGAATTGTATAAATAATTTTATACTCAATAAAAATAACAGAAAACAAATACTCCCAATCCATTATGATCCTAAAAATTTAGCAAATGACTTTAATAAGGAATTCATTGATAGAAACTTGAATACCAATACAATAGGATACACACGTCAACATGAAAGTATATACAATATTGTAAACTCAATAGCAATTATAGATATTGATATACCTACTGTAAAAAAATTAATAAATGATTTAGATGATTTTAAAGCAATTGGTTATGATGGCTTAACATCGAAAATGCTAAAAATAATTTCATTCTATCACATTGAAGTATTAAAACATCTAATTGACTTGTCAATCAAAGAAAGTTACTTCTATGACGAAATGAAATATTCCCTTGTTTACCCAATTTACAAAAAAGGAGATCCTAATAATATTGTTACGTCGCGCCGCCGGGTCACTCGTCGAACCTCTTCTCACCAGACCCGTCCCGTCGCACGGATCTCTCCAGGGTTCTTCGCCGAGGACTTGAACATGGGTAGACAATCACACGAACGAGGATTCGAGAACAAATACTCGCTTTTATTTACATGAGCTGCTAAAACTACTGCTAAACTAGAGCAGCCTTCCGAACGTCTTCTCCCTTCGCGTTCTACTTTCCGAGTCTATTTAGAATCTTGTTCTTCTATTATCACAATCGCATGCCACGCGAACCTTGCATGCGTTAACCAAGCCTCTTCAAATTCTACCCTTCGTAACATTGCCCCCCTCCTCGAAAGTTGCACGTCCCGGGCTTTTCAGTCCTCAAATCGGTGAGTCCTCCGTAGTCCTTATGGTAATAAGTAAGTCTGATGACATAGACAACCTTGAACTTCAGTGCCCTTTGAATCCACTCTCACGATGATGTCCAGTCTCTTCCTCAGACGACGGCGTCCTTCCCATGAGGTCTGAAGTTTCGGACACCGTTTGTTCCTGGCACGGTGACGTCCTTTCCATGAAGTATGGAGTTTCTGACATCCTCCTTTCCGACGTCTCAGACATCCTCCTTTCCATCGTTTTGGACACCCTCCTTTCCGGAGCTTCGGGCACCACCCTTCCTGTCGTTTTGGACGCCTTTCTATCCGTCGTTTCGGACGTCCTTCTTTCCTGCGTTTCGGATTCCAAAGCCAGACAAAGTCTCTCTCCTTGAAGTCGTGAGATGGGGCCTTCGCATCGTAGCAAACTCTCATCTTCTCGGGGCCGATGTCGATCCTGTCTCTGGCGATTCGATGCACATCCTCAAGGTGCTCCTGGAATTTCTCGACGTATTCTTCCATACGAAGAGGAGCATCTTGCGGTCGCCCAAACAGCAGGTCACTCGACAGCAGAAGATCCCATCCTATGATCATCTGTGACGGTGAGAATCCACTGCCCTCGTTGACGGCACTCCTATAGGTCAGCAAAAGCAGCAGTAACTTCGAGTCCCAATCTTTTTCTCGTATTTCGACACGAACAACGAGAGGTGATTCAGAAGGGTCCTGTTGAATCTCTCCACCATCCCATCGGATTCCGGATGAAGCGGAGTAGAACGCGTCTTTTCCATTCCCAGAAGTTTGCACATCTCAAGGAACACCGCTGACGTAAAGTTTCGTCCCTGATCGGAATAGATCATCATGGGGACTCCGAATCGAGACACCCAATTCTGCACCAACACTTGTGCTAGAGTCTCGGCCTCCTCATCGGGAACAGGAAATGCTTCCGTCCAATTGGTGAAACAGTCCATCACCACAAGTATAGACTTGTTACCATCGTGGGTTTCAGGTAACGGCCCTAAGATGTCTAAGGCAACTCTCTTGAATGGCGCACCAACGTTGTAGCGTTGAAGTCGGCCGCAAGCCCACTTCGGAGGTCTTTTCCGGGCGGCACAGGTGTCACAGTTCTCACACCACTTCTCCACATCGGTCCTGAACTTGTCCCAATAGTATCGCACACGAATCCTCCGTACCATTCTGGTGATGTCGAAATGTCCATCAGTCGCGCTTCCGTGCGACCCTTTCAAAACTTCTTTCACACGGCCTTCGGGTATGATGAGTTGCCATCTGAAAGTCTTTCCAGCCTCTGACTCCCAACGGCGGTAGAGCATGCCGTTCCTCATCTCCAAGGAGTCCCAGAGGGCCCAATATCTCTTTGTGGTCGGACTGGAAGAAACGACGTCTTGCCACCCTGGTCTGTTCCTGGTGGATTCCCTCCAGTGTATGACCACTCGTACGTCCGGATCTTCCAGTTGTGCCTTTCGAGTGTTCTCGTCACTCCAAGGATCGTCACTTAAGTCCTGAGACTGTAGCTGCCTCACAATAGGTTCTGCAGACCTGTATTTCCTTTCTACCTTGAGACAATGACGGCAGTTCCGTGAGCATGGTTTCCTCGATATGGCAACGGCATCTCTCCGCGATGCTCCCTCACGATGCTGGATTCTTCTCTTACGGCTACCCGGCCTTCTCAAGAGAACGGCTCCGATTCCACCATCGTCCATGCTCCCATCGGGGATTCCTGCTTCTGGAACAGCCATCACATTCCGCTGAAGGACTTCGTCGTGACAACCTCCAAGTAGGACGACGTTTTGTTCTTTCATTTTAGACAACTGGTCACTCCGAATGTCCAAAGACAGTCCATGCTTCCTCAGGAAGTCCAGTCCGAGGATGCCCGCGTCCTGGATGTCGGCTGCGAAGACGGCATGACGATAGGTGACCGACGCCAACCTCGCTGAGACTTCCAACTTTCCACGCACAGTTACCTTCTCTCCCGTGACTGTCTGTAGGGTCAACGACGGTGCCACGTACAGAATTCGCTCTCCAAACGATTCTGACGTTGACTCCAGGGTCGATGTCCATCTGGCATGGGAACTCAATTTCCTTGCACAGTCTACGCTCCCCACCATGCCGCTGTGAGCCATGGTACACACGACTTAAGGCGCTTCCTTCACAAGCAGCGGCGATGGCTTGCCTCACACCATTGACGATATCCTCCTTGACAGCAGCGATGGATGTGTTGACGGCGGCGATATTGGACTCCATGCTAACTTTCATCTGGGCCATCATATCCATCAGCTGCTTGAACTGTTCTCCCGTCTCGTTCTTCTCCCTACTTCTTGTCTTGACCATTCAAGTCCTTGCAGCATCCCACTTCTGACACCAGTTTTGTTACGTCGCGCCGCTGGGTCACTCGTCAAACCTCTTCTCACCAGACCCATCCCGTCGCGCGGATCTCTCCAGGGTTCTTCGCCGAGGACTTGAACATGGGTAGACAATCACACGAACGAGGATTCGAGAACAAATACTCGCTTTTATTTACATGAGCTGCTAAAACTACTGCTAAACTAGAGCAGCCTTCCGAACGTCTTCTCCCTTCGCGTTCTACTTTCCGAGTCTATTTAGAATCTTGTTCTTCTATTATCACAATCGCATGCCACGCGAACCTTGAATGCGTTAACCAAGCCTCTTCAAATTCTACCCTTCGTAACATTATGAATAATTACAGACCAATTTCAGTTCTCCCAATTTTTTCTAAAGTAATAGAGAAACATATGAACAAACAAGTTATAAATTTTCTAAATCATAATTTTTTTGCACCAAATCAGTATGGATTTCAACAGAAGAAAAATACAGAAATGGCAATAATCAAACTTTGTCAATACATGAATACAGGATACAATAATAATAAATATTCTATGATAATCTACCTGGATTTAAAACAAGCGTTTGATAATGTTGATCTAAATATATTAACACAAAAGTTGCATAAAGCTGGTGTTCGAGGAGGTATTCTGGAATGGTTCAAAACTTATTATTCTAGAAGGCAACAGGCAGTCATCATCAATAAGCAAATAAGCGAATACCTACAGGTTCAAAGGGGTGTCCCTCAGGGATCAGTTTTGGGCCCTACATTATTTTTGATTTATATTAATGACTTCTGTTTGCTGAATCTAAATGGAAAACTTGTATCATTTGCTGATGATACAGCTCTTTACGTGGAAGATGACAACTTTGAGAACCTTATAGAAAAAACAGAAAGAGACCTCAGATATATTAATCAATGGATGACCGAAAACAAACTCGAATTAAACGCACACAAAACCCAGTATCAATGCATTAAATCAAGAAACATAAACTCCAATTTCGAGGTTTCCATTAAAATTCACACTTGCCAACAACAAACACAACAGAACTGCAATTGTCATGAAATAGAAAGAGTGCACCAATATGAATACCTAGGAGTTATACAGGACGATTTAAAATGGAACTTGCAATGTGATAAATTAACTAATAAAATCCGATTTTATATAGTTTTACTTTATAAATTAAAACATTTAATAGATGGAGACTTTTTAAAGGACATTTTTTATGCATGGATTTATTCAATTATAACCTATGGATTATGTGCCTGGGGTGGGGCTTACCTAACCAATATTACGAAATTAAATAACACAACAAAGCAAAAACACTAATAATACAAACATGTAACACGTACGATAACAATATCAATTGCCATACATTGGACATTAGACAGGTATATATTTACAGACTTATAAATTTTGTGTTCAAAAACAATAACTGGTTAAAGAAGAAAACAAACAGAACTTCGGCAAGAATCAAACATGAATTTGAAGTCCCAAAAACAAATAATCACCTTTTTCAAAAATGTTTCTTGTTTACTGCTCCAAAAATAATGAATTCATTTCAGTCAACAGCTCATAATTGTAACAATAAATATGATGCTTTCATGTATGCAAAAAAGTGTACAAAATTACGAAAATATATTTTAAGATTGTTTTCATAAAATACAATGTAAATAGTGACATCAATGGGAAATATTGGAATAATTTAATCATAGCTGAAATAAACAAACATTTATTATGATGTCATGATACAAAAATAAAATAAAATAAATAAAAAGGATATGTGTGTGCATGTATATGTGTATCTCTATGAGCATGTACGTAGTCATGTGAGTATGTATGTGGATATATGAAGGTTTTGTGAAACGAAAAGGAAAATTCATTTCATAGACTAATTATTTATACAAGAAATATCGTGATTCAACAATTTCAGATCTCACAATTCAAATTTTTAGTGTGCATAAATTTTTGAAATATTCATATACTATTACATAACATTTATTAACATAACGTACTGTACTTAGAACAAAAAAATGGCAAAATATAATAATTTAATCCATAGGGCTGCCTGGAAGGACGTTATGTCCCTTGGGGTCCAATATGAGTATTTATTGTGTTCATGTGTTGTTCTTTCTATGTGCTTTTGTTCTGTCTTTTATATGTATTTTGTGTTTGTTTTTGAAAAAAAAAAAAAAAAAGAAGAAGAAGAAGACTTTCTGCTTAACCATTAAAACTTATTTCCACCTTTTCCCTAGTTCTGTCAGCATTTCATTAAAGATTATACAGAGTATTTCAGTATTGCAGACTTTATGCAAAATTATTTCCATAATTTGTTTTTGTTACAGCTTCTGGAATAATTATTTAAATCATTCTGTCATATTTACTTTTCATATATTATCTGCTTATATGCAATTCTCAGTAAAATAAGAAGTGATGCACACATGCTATTATTTTCGTTATGTACATGTCACTCAGAATTAATTTCATATCTGGTTCTTATATTTCATGATCTTTCAGATGAAGATATACTATCTTGTATTGGTTCATCACATATAGTCACTATGCTTCTCCCACTTATTATGGCTCATTTAGGTCCTGTAGCCACTTCTGATCCAAGGGTATATTGCAATTTATTGGTTTTACCATAAATGCTTTTAATTCCTGCATCTATGTAAATGTCTTGTATTTTTATATGAGTTTATTTAAAATTCTTTTATTGATTGTATAGTTCAACAATTTTATTATACTAAAAATGACTGATGTTTTATTATAAAAGTTGTTATTATTATTTACTGCAGAGTGCTGTCCAAGTTCTTGGAATGGTACAGGATTTGCTTCCATTTGTGGCAGCATTAAATAAAAGAAGCGTGAAGCCATCTATTATGCCTCAAGAGAATTTTTCAGACATTGAAGTGGATCATACTGATGGAACATTGTCAACAACATCTACTCATTATGCTATTGTAGAGAGTGATCATCCTTACAGACCTGCTTCGGTTGCTTATTATAGGGTAAGAACTGATATGAAATCCTTAGAACGCCCTATGCAAAAGTTTTGACACTAAATAAAATCACTCCTCTTTTTGAGAAATATAAAATAAATTGTTACACAAATTTGTTTCTATACCTTTTGTTATACTTGTACCTCATTTACAATAAAAAGTAAATGGTACTTTTTTTATTGTGCAGTATATTATAATTGTCAAAATTGCATTTCCAATCAACTGAATATAATTTTAACTCTTTAACCGGTTTGCCCATACAGTGTACGGGCTACCCAAACTTATCCCTAACTGGTTTGCCCGCATGCTGTATGGGCATCAATATTTTCTTCTTTCATTTTTGGTTTATTCATATTTTTAATTCTTGTAAAGAGATTATTTAGTATCAATATTTTTCAACAGATGGCACAACTTGTCCTTGTCACTGAAATGCTTTTCATCTGGGTTTTTCTCAAAATATATATGCAAGTGCAGGGGCAAGACCATTCAATGAAAAACATTTTTCTCTACGGAAGCAGGAATTTTTCTGGTGTATGCAGCGCTTGTAAGTTGTTATATAAACTGTTGTAATATATTTGGATATTATGGATGAAGAGAACAAAGAAGATACATTCTTGTTAGGTGATGAACTGAGTTCTAATACGGATTTAGAACTTTCTTCCAATGATCTGGATTATTTGTCTGATGATTCATTTAGTGAGCTCAGCTATGATGAAAAATTGAAATCTGCCAGAACTTTTACCAAGGTAAATGTGAAAAATCCACCTCCTTGTGTCCTCGTTTCAAATTTACAGGTATTCCTTCTGTGCATGTGCAATTTGATGACAATTCTGATGATCTTCCATTTTACGAAACATTCATAGATTCTGCTCTCATGAGTACAATCATGGAAGAGACAAATATGCCAAACAGTGCATCGAATTGGGTGTCACAAGAAAATTCTCAAAGAGTAAATTTTGGAAAGAAACAACTCTGGAAGAGCTGCGTTTGTTTTTCTCTCTAAATATACTTCAAGGAATTGTAAAGAAACCTGGAATTGATCATTATTGGAGCAAAAGGCATTCAGCTTGCACACCTGTCGTTCAAATAATGTCTCATCGTCGATTCCTTCTTTTCCAACAATACTTGAATTTTTCTGATAATATAGCATTTGATCCACAAAATCATGAATGCCCTAAATTAGTAACATTTTGGCCAGTTCTGAAACATCTCAATGAGAAATTTAGCAAAACGGTGGCACCAGAACGATCTGTAACAATAGATGAGAGCCTTATGCTATTCAAAGGATGACTAAGATGGAAACAATTTATTCCCCTCAATAGAGCAAGATTTGGAGTAAAATGTTTTATGATGTGCGAATTAATTTCTGGTTATGTGTGGTCGATAATAATATACACAGGTAAAGACAATTCTGAAACTTGAGTATTCTCAACTCTGCATTTCATCACAAGTTGTCTTGACAATGCTGGAGCCCTTGCTTCATAAAGGATACTGTCTTATGATAGACAATTATTATTCTTCGCTGGAATGAGCAGACAAATTGGTTTCATGCCGAACAGACACATACAGCACACTAAACCTCAAGAGAAAAAACTCCTAAGGAAAATGCAGGGAAAAAAATTTTAAAAAGGGGAAATTATAGCTTTTCAGAGAGGAAAAGTTACTGTGATGAAGTGGAGGGATAAAAAATGTTTTATTATTTTATTACTTGCCACAATTCATAATACTGATATGGAACAACTTCAAGTCTGCTGAAAAACGAAAGAGAAACCAAAAATCGTTATGGACTATAATAATACAGTGGGAGGAGTAGATCGCATGGATCAAAATTTGAAAAATTTTTAAATCAAAAAAATATATTACAGAAAGATTTTTTTCCACATTGCTATATGGAACTCGTATGTCGTCTACTGTAAGAAAGGAGGGAAAACACACAACTAGAGTTTAGACTTGATCTCATTGACACCATTATTTAAAAATATTCGGGAATCAATTTCAGGCATGGAGCCTAATCCTCTGAGACTGAAACAGAGTAACATTTTGTGTAGAAATCATTGCTCTCACAGATAAGATACAGGCCTGCAAGACAACGTGCAGTTTGCTGTTCAAAAAGAAATGAAGAAGGAAAGAGCATCTGAAAAGAAACAATATTTCTGCCCTGATTTTGACGTAGGCCTTTGTCTTTCACCATGCTTCCAATTGTACCACACAAAAAAAGACCTCTGAACAGTTTATAAAAGTGTAAACTTCAAAATTTATAGTAAGTCTGAGAGAAATTTTGTAATATAAACTGAAGAGCCAAAAAAACTGGTAACAGGCATGCGTATGGAAATAAAGAGATATGGCACCAATCAGAGTACGGCCCTGCGGTCGGCAACACCTATATAACACAACAAGTGTCTGGCATAGTTGTTAGATCAGTTACTGCTGCTACAATGGCAGGTTATTGAGATTTAAGTAAGTTTGAACGTGGTGTTATAGACGGCGCACGAGAGATGGGACATAGCATCTCAATTCAAATGTGGGCTAAATACTGGCCATCAAGGACTTTAATGATGTGCCCTCATGCTTTAAAGCAATTCAGCTGCTGAATTCGATTCACCACTGCCTTAGGTTTTATTAGAAAAAGTTCAGGGTTCTTCACAGAAATTATGCTAGTTGGATGCCCAACCATCATACTCATTTGAATTCTACTTCTCACTATTGGATATTATTGTACATCACATTCATGCATATTATATAAGCATGCTAACCAATTATTATAAGTTTAATTAGTGTATATTTTCTGTCAAATATGCTATTGATCCTTTGTTATATGAGTTCTGATTATTTTGTTTTCTAATTTTTTTCTTGCTTTGTGTTCAGGTAACTTTCTCACCATGTGTACGTTGGCTATCCTTGGAATTCGATCCACACTGTGGAACTGCTCAGGTAGAAGATTCCTTGCAAGTCTACATTCCCAGCAAGAATGGATTTGCTCACCTTTGGCTGAGTCCCAATCAAACAATCAACATAACTAATTCTGTTGATGAAGAAGAGGATCAGTACAGTCCATATTGGCCAGTATTTCGTAAATTCAGTGGAAGCACAGACTGGCCTACAACAGCTCTTATACTTCCAGGTATGTTAAAATAAATGTATTTTTTTATATCTTGTTAATAGTGTTCACTAATGTTATATTGCCAAATAAAACCTAAGAAACCTATTTGGAGCATGTACTTCATGGCCGTCTGCTTCATGGTCACTTCGAGATATTGTCACAGACACTACTACTAAACCAGACATACACCTCTCCATATTCCTCGGCGGAACTTCTAGCGAATCTGTACATGTTGGAATGTGTGTGTGTAGTGAACCTTTCGCAAAGTTTGTTTCTGTGTAATGTTTGTTGTGTGTAGTGCTGCCATCTGTCATAAATTTTTATAACTATGCATGAAGTGTAATGATTGAATAGTGTACTGTTGCTCTCTGCAGCGAGACTGTTTAACTGAGGGATTGGCTCACATTTGTGCCTCGATTTTGGAAACCACAGAAAACCAACTTCAGCTGACCACCACTGTGGCGACAGTGGGGTTTGAACCCGGGTCCTCACAATACGAGTCTTTCACAGACACTCCATTTCTTGATTCATTCCATTAGATCAGGGATGAGCATCCTGGGGCAAATGCGCTACTCATTGGCTCATACCATGGTACTAAGACCGGGATTGCACTATAAAAGTTTTCTAAAAGTTCTTTTATAAAATTTGAAAAATTCAACTAAGATTTCTGATTGCATTTGCTCAAATGTAATCTATGAGCTTTATTGGCTGGATTTTTCAAGTTTTATAAAAGGGATTTTATCAAATTTTTAAGGTGTAATCCCGGCCTAAGAGGGGCATGTAAAATTTCGCCACAAAATTTTTATAAAATGGATCTGCTGTACATGATAAAAAAAAGCAAATAGTGAGCATATGTTTCAAAATTGTGATGTGAAGTAGTGTGTTCTTCCACAAAATGTTCTAACATTTGCAATGACCTGGAAAGTCTGGGAAAATGTGAAATATTTGGCAAAAGTTGGGGAAATATGCAAATATTTGATAAATGTCAGGGAAAAGGTCTATGAAGGAAAAAAATGTGAAACTTGGGAAAACAAAAATTCAAAATTTGGAGGGTTAAGATTCTGGATTGTGTTTCTTTCTTTTGGAGTTTTGGTCAAGAGAAGTCAGGGAAATGATCAAGTAGATTTTGCTAAGAACCTTGATGCAAGGTATAAAAAAAAATCAGATTTTTTTATTTAAATTAACTGACTGCTTATTAATTAAAACAAATCTTGTTAATCATTAAGAATGCATATTTTCATATCACCTACTAATTTTTTTCACTTAATCTCTTAAATTTAATTCATCATTAATGCATAAACTACAAGTAAAAAATATAAACATTAAAAATCTGTGTTTTTGTAACATGTAAGTCGTTGAGCCTGAATTACTATCATGGATTAACATTTTTCTTGTAGAGAAAGGTGCTTTTATTCGTGAGGGCCCCCCAGCCCTGTGAATGCTCTGGGGCAACTTGGTATCACATATGGTGCAGATTTCTTGCTTCACAGGCTGGAAGAGATCTTGACAATGGGATAAGTCCAGTGGCAAAGTTCTGGCATTCATTCAGCTTTTGTCCTACTTTTCCTACCAAATCCTATCAACAAAATTTGTGTAATTGCTTTTAATTATGGAGGAAATCATCAATATATATTGCCAAATATTACAAATGTTGTAGATTGCAATTAATGATTCTGCCAAAGCAGAAATTGTATTGTTTTTAAGCTAATTTGGGTGGGTGTATGCAGACCATTTGGTTTATTAATTTTTAATTTGCTTAGTTTGAGGGTTCACCAAGTAGAGTAGTCATTAAAACTTCTTAATGGATGGAAAAATAATTTTGTATTTATGTAATAATAATAAATATTTTTTGTATTTCATGGTCTTGGACAGTAACTAACATTTGTCATTCAAAATTATGGTGCACATTTTGTGTATAGGTGAAACAACAGCTTTCATAACAAAGCAGTTGGATACATAGGCCTATTCTTGGTTTGGTGGTTCTGATTCTACCCTATAGCAATCAATTGTCATCTGTATTTTTGAGGCAAAATGCTCAGCAAAGAGCTAGAACAGTGGAGTTAGTTTTATGTCTACTGGGGGTTTCTAAATTCATGGGACAAATTTTAAGGGTTGTTATAAGACTCCTAAACAAACATTTTTGATCATAGAATGTGGGGTTGAATCACAATAGCAAAGACAATAGATTATGTTTTTAGAGAGCAACACCACTTTACCAAAAGTAAGTATCATATTTTTCTGGCAAATTTTCTACGGTACTTGCTATCAACCATTCGAGGGTACATCTGCACCTTTGGATTGCATTGGGGTTTGTTTTTTATAGATACAAGGATCACCAAGTTTATGCGGTTCCAAACAATGATCAAGTGGTATAATGACTTGTGGTAGAATTTGCATTATTCAGGTTGCACCTTGAGAAGGCCTACCACATTTGCTGCAATAAGTATAATCAGCCATTGGAGGGTGTATTGTAATATGGTAGTATGTATATCTTATGGAGAAACCTGGGTAACACATATTCCACCACAAGTCATTATACTGCTTGATCATTGTTTGGTGTAGCATAACCTTGGCAGTCCAATCCAAATGTGCAGATGCACCCTCAAGTGGCTGATAGCAAGTATTGTAGGGAATTTGTTGGAAAAACATGATATTTGCTTTTGGTGAAGCACTGTTGTGCACTCTTGAAAAACACCCTCCACCGCCTTTGCTATTGTGATTCAACCCCACATTCTATGACAGTGGTTCTCAACCAGGGGCCATATAGCCCCCTAGTGATACTGGGATACTTCAAGGGGGTCATGGAAGAAAATAGAGAAAGTGGCTATGACAGGTAGTTTGGAGGGCTACAGAGAACTGAGAAGAAAAATTAAGGTGTGAAGAAATAAAGCTTTATATCAGTGACTACACTTACAGAATCCAATAAAACCACCCATAAAACCAGGGCCATTTTAGGGCATGGACTCACCCGGGCCTCACTGCCTATATTTTGCAGCAGGTTTCCTAGGATGGGGATTTACGCAGGGCCCCCCCCCCCAAGCTAGATTTTTCACTGACCTTTTTATATTAAATTTATAGTGTGAAAAAACAAAAAAAGATGAAAACCATATCAGGCCCCCGGGCTGCAGCTCTGTCAGTCCCACTCTTGTCATGCCTGGGGGTCTCATGTCCATAAGTGACCCCATTTCATGATATTTTGTATAGTACAATAAATTTTGGAAATATGTAGGCTGTTTATTTCCACCTAAATGTGGGACTACCATAGCATCACTTTACCTGGGGGGGGGGGGTCTATGATGTTGAGGCCGCCCTGAATACAACTCTGACTAGCGAGAAGCTCAGTAAATTCAAGCACATTCTGGAGACCACTCTTATTTGCGAAATTTTCATTCAGTATAAATTCACTGAGAAAAATCAATTCAATACGTATAAAGAATCTTGCTTCTAGATGAGGGTCGAAGACTCTGGATAAGACAGGAGCCACGAGAAAAAATATATGGTTCAAAGGGAGCCACAGGGCAAAAAAAGGTTAAGAAACACTGTTCTATGACTAAAATTGCTTGTTTAGGAATCTATCTTTCTTAAAGTTTGTCCATTGAATTTAAATTCACCCTATATATCGACCAGATCTTCTATACTTCTTTTAATCATAAACTTTACCACATATCAATGACATGCATACTACACTAGGTTACTTTTACTTCAATATCATTCAACTTATATAAAGGAAAAATAAAATTTAAATTGTGCTTTAAATCAATGATTTAAAAAATGTTAAATGATTTTAATTGTGATTTAAATCGGCATAACCTGCCTTGATATGACTAATAAAATTACTTCAAAAGCATATTTCAGAAGTCTGCGGCCCCATGGAGAGATTTCTTTTTTCTTTTTTTTTTGACAGAAGAGTAATTTGAATTACATTTTAAGTTTATTAAGTAAGTAAAATTCCTGCTGCTAAGTATAGCTTCTCTTATTCAGCCATGGATCAATGGACAATTTTAAACTTTATGAAGCTCTAAAGCAAAGTCATTCTCCAAGTTGTGTAATAATCTCTAACATGGAGCTAACACTCAGTGAAAACATTACTTTAATATTCTGTATTTTGCAGTTCTTATTGACAAAGCTAGGCAGCAAGTGATTTACAGAACAATGAATTTGGCTTTTAGGGTAATTTGGCCAGATTGTGCTGCAAGCAAGAATTTTGAAGGCTTTAACACCAAAGTTATAGATTACTAGCTATAATACCTAGTGCTGTGTGCCCGGGTTTTCCTTCAATTACTGGGAGGATTGAAAATGTGACAAATCAGGTCTAAAATTGTAGATTTGCATAAAGAACAAACATACTTTCACATTTATATATAAGATATAGATCCGTTTAAAATTGTAGCTTTGTATAGAGAACATAGATAGACAGAAAATCAATTTTATTTATTGAGTGGCAACCGCGAACGGTGTAGTTGTGTTTGCACGTCGCTCCGTAATTTTTTAAAATTTTTAGTAATTTTCACGAAGTTTGGTGGCTAATTTTTTATTAATAGGTTCAAACAATTGTTGATGAATTAATTTATGTAAGTGTTTAAGCTCCTATATCTAATTACATTAATTTAATCATGCTGAAGTATGGCGGATTCAATTGAGGTTTCCGATTCAAATGCAGTGTGTTCCAACAAAGTTCCCATTTCACACGTGGCGGTTTCAGCGGTAAGGCCATATGTAAATTCTCACAGGATAAACAGAGGAAATGGACTTGTGTAGCATGTACGTCCTCTCCCAAGGATACTTTTGCTGGCGGTAGTGATTGCACGAATATTTCGGTTTCCTTGGAGAGGATTATGCAACAAAACACTGATCTGAAGGACTTCGTAACCAACTAGTTGGAAGAATTCAAACAAGTGATCGATTTCAGTAATGCTGTCATAAAAGATCTGAAGGACTCTATAGTTCCTATAGTACCTCCGCTACAGAACAAAAATGAGGAATTGTAATCAAGGAATGAGGCTCTTGCAACCGAAAATATGGAGATTAAATCCGAAATGAGGAAATTGCAATATAACATTACAGAGTTGAAGCAATATTCAAGGTGTACTAACATGGAGATTACTAATGTCCCGGAATCAGAAAATGAGAATCTGTCCCAGATCTTATCTAAGATCGAAGATTTGGCTGAATGTGAAATGATCACCAGCATAATGGTCACTCACCATGTGCTTAGTATGAATAAAGACAAACCTAAACATATTATCATTCAATTTTCGTCCAGGCTGGTGCATGATCAGCTGTTGAAGAAACTGAAAGATAAAAAAGTAAGTACATCACAAATCAATTCACGATTCTCTACTATCCATCGAGAGTCATACGAATAAACTCTGAAAAAGATTTACCTTCGATTTCTTAACTGATATAATAACTGAACCTGATTATTTTTTTTAAATTATTACAAGTCTGGATGATATAAGTGCATTTTTTACATCTTTACCCACCAAGTATAGTTTAAATATATTTCATACAAATATTCAGAGTTTGTGAGCTAACTATGATAATTTTTTAGCAGAATTTTCAGGTTGTTTAAACAAAATATGTTTATTAATTTTTTTTTAAATCTGGATTTGTAGTAATGAAGTGAACTTATATAATAAGTTGGATGATTTCAACTCGTTTTTCTGTTGCAGAGAAAATAGCAGATCAGGGGGAATCGCAGTCTTTGTACGGAAAAATCTGATGTTTAATCAGATTGATATTCATTTCACTATATGGCTGAATGTATCCTATTATTCAGTAGGGAATTTAATATTGCACTCTTATTTATCTATCGTTCTCACCAATTCACAATAGCGGAATTTAATAATGAGCTCCAATCTGTTTTCTCCAGCCTTAATTTCGATAATATTATAATTATTGGGGATTTAAATATAGACATTTGTACAAACAGTATTGACGTCCATGATTACCTGAACTGTCTAAGCCAATATGGTTTTAAGTGTCTGATAAATAAGCCTACTAGGGTGAGAGCTCCATCCACTTGCATCGATCATATTTTTTTTAAATCGCAAAATAACCCATCCACAGACCTGCCAACTCTCCCGATTTAGGCGGGAGACTCTGGATTTTTCATCCTTCTTCCCGCTCTCCGGATTTTGGCAGAAAATTAAATTTTACGCGAGCTTTCACGTTGTCGTGGCGTCAATGATTACCATCATCGTTAGAGAAAACAGCCATAGTCATTTCCATCGAGCAGCCTTAAAAAAAGTTTCTGTGACCGCATTTACATAACTGGCAAAGACGCGACTTCGTTTTCGTAGCGTTTATCGGCAATCATTTATCAGGGGCATGACCTTGGTTGCCGAAATTCCTGTATAATCGTTATTGTATTCCATTAACAGCCGTGCGGTAAACACGTTTTTTCGTCGGCAGCTTTGTAATTTGAATTTTTTAAAATTTTTTCTTCAGATTAAACATCTTCAGAAAGAAAATATAAAACTTTAAGCTATATAAAGCTTTTAAGAGTTCATATACCCAAGATAGAATCACTGATAGCATCCACGAAAGGAAACACTTATATTTTATGAACAGTATGTAGATGTGATTTCTCTATTCTGCACGGAAAGACTGACATGGAATTATATTCTGCTCAGGGGCAATGCAGAACCTGCCTTGGGGGGGGGGGGGGAAGAGAGGAATGTAGCTTTTTCTTAATTAATTAAAAAAATAATTTTTTTTTTCAAAAATTTTTGTTTTGAATTTTTTTTTTATGAGAGTCTATGAGTGTTGGGGGGAGGTACCCCCTCGGGAGAATCTCCGGATTTCTGGATTTCAAAAGTTGGCACGTCTGCATCCACCATTTCTTCTGGAATAATTATTAATAATCTAACTGATCATTTTCCCATAGTTATGAAATTGAGCCATGATACAATTCCAAAGTCAAAAACTTCTGATTGTAGGTACTTTACAGTAATCGACAAAAATATGCTTTCTAATTTTCTAAATAATTATAAATACAATTGGAGGGATAATGTTGATATCGATATGCAGTATAAAATTTTTGCATTTGTATTGAATTCTATTAAAAATCATTTCAAGTATCGCACTAGGAGAGCACATAAATTTAATAATAACTGGATGACAAACAAATTGCTAAGTATGGTTCATAGAAAAGAAAAACTGTATAAAAAAATGTGGAAATATCCATTTGACAGAATCTACAGAACAGCGTATCAATGCTCAGCCAATGAGCTGAAAATGTGTATTAAATTAGTTAAAAATGAATATTACAAGCAACAGTTTATGAAATGTGATACAAATAAAAAGAAATGGGAATTTATTAACAGTTTTGTGAAAAACCAAAATAAAGTTATTGCATTGCCAGATTTTGCTGATACTCTAGAACTTGCAAATCAATTCAACACCCACTTTGATCATATAAGCCACAATACATATTTATTTGGTAACAATGATGATTTTAAAAAATACCTTATGCCTACCATAAATTCCTTTGCCTTTTTTGATGTAGTCAATCTTGAGGTACATAATACTTTAAATTCTTTTTCTAAAACTAATTCGTATGGTTACGATGGAATTAATATATACTTGATTAAAGAGTTTGCTGCAAATAATGTTGCATTTATCACAAAGTTCATAAATACCTCATTTCAACTTGCTGTATTTCCTGAGTCACTGAAACGAGCCACTATTACTCCTGTTTTTAAAGCTGGTGTTAAAATTCTCTGCTGAATTATAGGCCTATCTCAATTGTACCAGTTTTTCTAAACTTATTGAAAAAATTCTTTCAATTAGAATATATAATTTTTTGTATTCTGTGAATTTTTTTGCTAAAAACCAATTTGGTTTTATAAAAAAACGAGGTGCTGAAAATGCCCTTTTGGACTTTTCGAAATTTATTTATAATGGCATTGACAAGAACAAATTTACTGTTGCAATATTTTTTAGATATTTCAAAGGCTTTTGACAATGTGAACCATTATATTCTCATTCAAAAACTCAATTCAGCTGGTATTTGGGGTCATATTTTAAATTGGTTCACTTCATATTTATATAATAGAGAACAAAGAGTTAAAATATAGGATAATTTGAGCAATTATGTCCATATAAATAGAGAAGTCCCACAAGGATCTATATTGGTTCTTTGCTTTTTCTGATTTTCATTAATGATCTTTGTAATTTAGAATTTGACGGTTCCATGATCACTTATGCCGGTGATTCTGTAATAATGTATTCATGTGATGATCTTGACAGCCTTAAGAATCATATTAACCACGATTTAATATTAATTCAAAAATGGTTCTACGCTAATGATTTAAAATTAAATTTACAGAAGACAAAATACATTAATTTCAATCTTATGCAATCTGATTTACATCTTAATATTAAATTTCACACCCTCGCTTGTGATTTTCAACCTCATTGTCATTGCGATGCAATTCAAGAAGTTAATAGTATTAAATACTTGGGTTTAAATGTTGACAGTAATTTAAAATGGAAATCTCATGTTCATGAACTACTTAAAAACTTTGTTTTGTTTTATATAGTTTTTGTTATATAAGTAAGAAAGTTTCCGCTAATTTCTTAAAAGACCTATACTATGCTTGGTTTTATTCACTTATAAATTATGGTACAATTATATGGGGTGGGGATTATAAAACTAATTTATTGCCTTTATTTTCAATCCAGAAAAGAGTTTTCAAAATTTTGAATCTGGGTCAGTCTCACTCCTCTACAATTTTTAGAAATCTTAATCTACTTCCTTTACGCCATAATTCTCTTTTTCGTATTATTCTTTTCTTAAACCGTAATAAAGGCTTATGCAGTTGAAAAGATAATGTTTCCGAGTGAAGACCCAAGATGATTTACCGTATTCCTACTTTTAGGAAAGAAATTTTTCATGAAAATTTTTATTATTTTTAGCTTTGAAATTATATAATTCACTACCACTAGAAATACAGAATATACCCACACATGCAGCATTTAAAAAATCATTATTCAATTTTTTAATTTGAATAGACGATATAGACTCTTATTTTGACCTTTAAGAGGATCTCGCCATGCATTATGAACTTTGTCTTTTTTTGTGTTGTGTATGTTTTTTCGTTCATGATTTTTTATCTTTACATATTTTTTTATTTGACTGATAATTGTCTCTTTTATGTTGTATATGTGTCTTTTTAGTTTCTATTCATGTCGTATGTTTTATATATTTTATTCATTAATTATTATGTAAATTTTCAATCATCCATACAGGCATCACATCCTCTGGATGATAATTTTTTTCTTTTTAAACTAATCTTAATCTCTGTATGTTGGAAATGAATAAATTTAATTTGATTTGATTGATTTATCCTCTGCAAATCCAAAGCTTTAAAAACAGCCAAAAAAATATTTTATCACAAAAATGAGAAACTTTGCCTGGTTTTAATTTATACAAAAATTGCCACGTTTTCAAGACAAATAAATTCAATTGGTAGAATGTTTGAAGCGTTGCGGCTCATCAATGCAGAGCCGTCATCAGGACTTCGTGGTCAGAATTCACACGAATGAGTCGTGGAGGGCTGATGTTTATGTCTGGTCGTCCGAAGAGTTCGCCTTTGTATTTGCTGCGTCCGAGTGGTCTTTGGATGCGAATTGGAGAGCCATCTGTTGCAAAGTGTTGAAAGTTCTGTCACGACTGAGGTTAATAAAGCCTGTTCAAGCTGATGAAATAGGTGGCATGTTTCTTCCATCATTAACGACGAAATTCTGGCATGTTCTGATGAAGTATCCCTCGAGAAAATTCAATTCAGAATTGTGTGTTGCTTTTTTAAAAACAAACGC